>NW_006922174.1:27142-28462 GCF_000298275.1 Orycteropus afer afer
TTGTTTGATTTCTTGACTGCAGTTTCCATGGACACCGATTGTGGATCCAAGCAAAATGAAATCTTGACAACTTCAGTCTTCTCTCCATTTTTCATGATGTTGATTACTGGTCTAGTTGTGAGGACTTTTGTTTTCTTTATGTTGCAGTATAATCCATACTCAAGGCTGTAGTTGATCTTCATGACTATGTGCTTCAAGTCTTCTTCCTTGTAGTTATATAGATATTATCTTATCATGAAAAGTGTTATGTTTCAGGATAGATTTTGAAGTATTCTTTTTGAGAATGGATGTGACACCATTCCTCTTCAATTTGTCATTCTCACTACAGTGGACCATATGGTTGTCCAGTTCAAAATGCCCAATACCAGGCCATTTCAGCTCACTAATGTCTAGAATATTGATCATGCACTACATTTTCATTTACATCTTCCAGTTTATCTCAAATAATGATGGATATTTGCAGCCATTGCTTCTCATTTTCAGTTCAATGTAAATAGATAATAGATTTGATTTTGTGTGTACTATTTATTTATTACTAGAGCTATAGTGGTGTAATGCCTAAGGCATTTGACTACCAACCAGAAGGTTGGCGGTTCAAACCCACCAGCCACTCTGCAGAAGGAAGACTGGGCTATCTACTTCTGCAAAGATTGACCATCTTGGAAACCCAAAGCAGGGTTGCTTTGAGTCAAAATCGACCAGATGACAGTGAAGGGTTTTTTTATCTATTTATTCCAAAAGTTCTGTGTACTTTTTCATATTTCATTGCTTTATTTTTAGAGGAAATATATTTTATTATTCTATTTCTCCCACTCTATTTGCTCTATTACCATCCTTTCAATATTTTTCCTTGAAATTTCAGTAGGTTTTGCTTACTTATTAAAGTCCAATTTAAATAAACTCTTTTATCATGTCAGAGAAAATGCTAGAACATTCCTGTTATTGTTGTTATGTGCTGTCGAGTAGTCTCTGACTCATAACGACCCTATGTACAACAGAATGAAACACTCCTGGTCCTAGGCCAGCCTCATAAACCCCTCACATGCCCATCGCTGCAGCCACCCTGTCAATCCATCTTGTTGAGAGCCTTCCCCTCTTTTGTTGACCCTCCACTTTACCAAACATTACATCTTTCTCCAGAGAATGGTCCCTTTTGACAACATGAACAAAGTAGGTGACACAAAGTCTGGCCATCCTTGCTTCCAAGGAGCAGTCTGGCTTTACTTCTTCCAGGACAGACTTGTTAGTTCTTTTAGCAGGCCACGGTGCTTTCAGCATTCTTCACCAACACCACAACTCAAAAGCATCAACTCTTCTTCA
>NW_006922174.1:43812-53904 GCF_000298275.1 Orycteropus afer afer
TTCATTTCTTTCTCCTAGCAAACCTATGTTGTAGGTAGTGTTATTATTCATATTTTACATATAAGAAAATAAGACATAGAGAGGTTAAGAGATTTACTAAAGGTCACATTGTTAGAAATTATCAGAGCAAGGATTTGGACACATGCAGTCTGACTCCAATTCCATGTTCTCGAACATCTGCCTTCTGCCTCCAGTGATTGATAAGATAAAAGCCCAAAGACTGAAACCTCAAGATGCACTGAAAATATCCAGCTTTTGGACCATGGTCTTGGGTGTACTGGAAGGTCCATGCAGGCAAAAAAAAAAAAACAAACAGATTTTCTAGGCTAAATGACATCTCTATAGTATTCTGCTTTAAGTGCACAAATATCAAACAAAATATTTATTAAACATATTTATATAAAGTCCTGGTTTTGAAATCTAGAGTTCAATGATGACAAATGTCTGTATGAGTCCTGTCCTGATAGAGATTTCCATCCAGTGGAAAGAAAAGACTTTGCTCAAAATGTATGGCTGTGGTTCAGAATGGCATTTTCCTTAAGTAGATGATGCTGAGAAACTGTATGTCCAAGGTCCAGCTAGTTTGCAATGTCAGAGATGATGTTCTGAAGGAAGTGACACTTCCAATGCATCCTGTCAGAAAGATGAAGAGGACTGGGGTGAAGAGTGTTGCAATCAGGTGAACGTGTGTGGGTGTGAGATCGGAAATTGGGAGGAAGCTAAGTCATTCAGGAAAAGGGAAGGTCAGCCTAGTGGCTGGTGCCTGGTGGGCAAGGACACATGGAGCAAAGTGGAGGAGAATCCACTGGGACCAGATGACACATGACCGTCCAGGCCAGGTTACAAATATACATTTAACTGAAGAGAAATGGGAAGACCACAATGGATTGTTGGACCAGAATAACATGATCTGCATTGTTGAACTGCATTTTATTAAAAAGATCATTCTGGCAATATAGTAGAAAATACATTGGTGGAGAGCAAAAGTTGAAACACCTAGGAGTCCAGGTGTGTAGGTGGCCCAGGTGAGAAATAATGGCAGGTTAGGCCAAGGTGTAGATGGTGGAAAAAGAAAATGTGGTGCGCGGGAGGTTTCGGAAGGAAGAATTGAAAGGACGTGGTGATCTCCTACGAATTCAGAGAGAGGTTGATGTAAAAAAAAAAACAAACAAAAAAAAAACACTCTCAAGTAGGTAAGTAGGGAAACATTTCTGTGGGAAGGAGAATACAGGTTTGAAAGGAAAGTTCCTGAGACAGCTTTTGACACACTGAGTTGATGTTGCTTGGGAGGCGTCCAAGTGGAATTTTCTAGTAGGCAGTTGCAAACACCTGTTTGGAGCCCATGGGAGAGCTCTAAGCCAGACATAGAAATGCAAGAGTTGGTGCACAGATTGTAATTTCAGCAGAGGGAGAAGATGAAATATCTCAGGGAGCATAGACATGAGAGGGGAGGGAGGGCCATTGTAGGCAACCTGAGAGAACAGAACACATTCTCCAGCCATGGTCACTGAGGGTTCTAATGGGCCAGACCTCTGAATATCTTTCTTCTAACTCTCTGATCTTGGTATTTCATGGAGGCCGAGGACTAGGGCTTATTCCTGTAGCTGGTCCTCCTCAATCCCTCAGGGACCCTTTCCTCACCATGTTTCAACATTTTCTCTCCCCAGTAGAAATAATTCCCAGTCATCTCCTTGTCTCCACTCCATGACTTCTGTGTTTCTACCCCAGGCAAGACCCCTTTTCCTTGCATGGACTTCTGTGAGAAAATCCTAAAAATCTCACCACTTCCAACACACACTGATGCCAGGATTATAATCCCTTTGAGTCTAAATAAACCAGGTTTGGCAGTGTGGACTCACTGAGCAGTGTCATGTAAAAAAGACCTGGTGATCTGCTTCCATAAAGACTAGAACCAAAACACACTATGTGACTCAGTTGTCTCTGGAGCACATGGGGTCACTATGAGTCAGAATGGACTTGTGTTCTGGTCACCTAGTGCCACTCTGACTGGAATATACCACAAATGGAATGGTCTTAACAAACAGGAATTTATTCTCTTACAATGTGGAGGCTTTAAGTCCAAGTTCAAAGTGCCAGGCTCTAGGAGCTGGGTGAAAGCCCCTCAACCTTGGGGTTCAGCTCTGCCTCCTGCTCCTGGCCCACTGAAGCTAAAGGCTTTTCTTCACTCAGACAGCTGCTGGCTGCTGAGACTGACAACCCCAAGGTTGACAAATAAAAAGACACAATCCTGATGTTACCAAACCACACAGCAGGTCATTAACTCAAGTCCGTTGAAAGTCCCAAACTTGGCAGAGCATGGCAGGCTGCTGAACAATGACATGGCTACATGCAGGGTTCAAGTATGCCATAAGCTAGAGACCATTCCCAAAGCTGCTCTTTATACATGGGAAGCAGACCATATATACACAAGGCAGCTACTCAGGTACTCCAATAGATTCCACCATGGAGTTAACTACTAATCTCACCATGCAGAATAACTCTATTCAGCTGCCCAGCCACTCAACCAGGCCCAGCCAAGTTGACACACAAACTTAACCACCACAACTTGAAAGCAATGAGTTTGGATTGATTAGAAAAAAACCTTGCCTTCTGCAACTTCAGAACCTCTGGCTAACCGTCACTTAATGAGGAGGTGCAGAATGTCCATGTGTCTCCAGCATCCTTTCACATCCTCAGCCTTCCTTGCTCCCTATCCCCTCCTCTCATACAACAATAACCATCCTGGTGCAGCAAGCACCCCACAGTCTGCCCTCAACCCCAGGCTTGTCTGTGTCTCCGAGTCTTGATCTAACTTATCTAATTATCACCAATGCCTGCCCTCATGTTCATGGAAGTAATGCCATGTGTCTGCACATGTTCCAATCACTGCCTGCCCCCCACCCCAAGCCTACAGGGAAACCATGTTACACAGCTCATTGCATCTAGGTGAAGCCTGTGATGAAGCTGGAGATGCTATGACACATCCGTACACTGGCCAGTAAAAGAACCCATACCCATCTTCCTTTCCCCTACCTTTCCATGGCATGACGTCTTAGTCATCTACAACTATCACAACAGCAACATCACAAGTTGGGGTTTAACAAACAGAAATCTATTTTTGCAGAGTTCAGGAGGCTAGAAGTCCCAGTTCAGGGCACTGGCTCCAGGAGCAGGCTCTCTCTGTGTTGGCTCTGTGGAACAGTCCTTGCCTCGTCACCTTCCAATCCCGGGTTCTTTGGAGATCTCATGCGGCATGACATGACATTAGTCTTCTCACACCTCTGCTGTCTGCTTGCTTGTGCTCAATCGACTCTTTTTAGATCTCCAAAGAGGTTGACTCAAGATACACCCTCCACTGACATTGCCTCATTACCCTAACAAAGAAAATCCATTCCCAAATGGGGTTATAACCACAGGTGTGGGGGTTAGGATTTACAGCACATATTCTTGGGGCACATTTCAATCCATAACGCATGGCATTTTAAGAATGGTATTATCATGGGTTGACACAGGAACCCCGATCCCTGAATTGCTACATAGAGAAGGTGCCCCATCCTTGCCCACCAACCACTTTGGGCTAGCATGTGAGTGACTTACACATCTCTCGTGTTTGCCTGCTAAGATTTCCTATGTATTTGTTACCACAGCATAGCCTACCCATGCTGACTAATATGCCTATTTTCTCCACTAGAAAATTTCATTCATCTTGCAAATCTCTGAGTAATTACAGATTCCTCCTGCAGACCTCCCAGCTCCCCCGGGCTTCTCATACCTCTCCCCTTGCTCCTTTTCCTCTCATGGACTGTGTTAAAATACAACACATTGTCTGGTGATTTTTATGTCAGTTTCCTCCCTTAGAATGCAAAATCCCAAGCCCTTCTGTATTTCCAAATCTCCAATTTTAACCCATGGCTTGCCAGGTGGTAGATGCTCAGTTCCTGGAAGTCACAGTGAACAGATCTCTGTGGTTTTATGTGTCCAATAAGACCAAGTGTTCACTTCCATCACACCATCTATCTCACCAACTTCCAACTGCCCCACCCCATTTAGACATATTCAGGGCACCCTGCGAGGCCAATCCTAAAGAAACCATGTTCCTCCTAGACACAGGACACAAGGTGAGACCATGGAAGACTTCTCTAGCATTTTCCACTCTCTCTCACGATTGACACAGGGGATACCAGCACACCTTTCTCTCCAATTGCAGGATCTATGGAAGTGACCTGGGTGCTGGGGAAGCACGCAGCACCTCCAGCAAGAGGAGCTTGAGAATTAGGCAGGACCCCACAGAGAATCAAAGATGACTGGTGGTGAAACAGTCTAACGGCATTGGTCAATCACGGAGCCTTCCTTCCTTTTCAAGTAGTGAAGGAATTCAGTCCCTCCATTCCACCAAAGCAGTTGGAGTTGAGGTCATTCATCCAGGACAAAAAGAGGTCTAACACAGATGACCTGATGCATAAACAATGCTTTGGTCTTCTTCCTGCTCATCATACCACACACACACAGGTCATTCCACTGGTATTTCAACTGTTCTCAGTGGACAATGAGTTGCATACCTCTGTTACATGCAAGATGCTCAAGGCATTTCATGTTGTATCGCTTTGCATTCCCTCCAGCACTCACTTTGGAACTTTCTATAGATATACCCATTTCATATCTCTAACATGATGTGTGTGTGTACACATGTATGTGGGTATATGTAAATATATGTATGTTGTTGTGGTTAGGTGCCATAGAGTCAGCTCCAACTCATGGCTGCCCCTAACGCAACAAAACAAAACTGCCCGGTCCCGCACCATCCTAACAGTTGGTGCTGTGCTTCAGCCCTTCTCACGGCCCCTGTGTCAAAACAACTCTTTGAGGGTCTTCCTCTTTTCAGATACAGTATGAAGAGTATCGACTGTTCCAAGGGCTGCATGCAATGCCATGGAAGAAGAAATGAATTTGCCTTGAAAGACGCACAGCCAGCATGCTCCTTAGAAGCAAGGATATTGAGACGTTGTCTCACTTATTTGACAGATTATCAGGAGGGACAAGTTATCAGGAGGGCCCAGTCCCTGGAGAAGGACATCATCCACCAGCCACACTCGGAAGGAAGGTTGGGCAATCTGCTTCCACAGAGATACCGCCTTGGAAACCCAAGGAGGGGTCGCTGTGAGTCGGATCCAACTCGACAGCAGTGAGTTTTTTTTTTTTTTAATTCATAGAATAGTGCATGATAAAACTAACATATTAGAAGCATCACAGCACTTGCTTAATGTATCAGATTCTGTTCTATGTATTTTTTGCATTTGGAGAACTGTGTTTCAATAAAGTTTCAAAAAAAGTTCTGTAGCATGCGTTATGATTAACATAAAGTGTAATGTGCACAGCCTCCAATTCAGCTGATTCTTAACAGAAATTGGTAGTTTTACAGATCTGCAACCTCCTTGGGTTCAGGTTCTATTGTGGGAGTTCTCCGTAGCTTTCTCCCACTGTGTTGCTTTCTGTTGCCTAGATGCACAGGCTGCCCTTTTCTGTACAAGGGTGGAGACTCAGGGAAGCATTCCAAGGCATGATAGTGCCTTTCTGCCCATTATTTAAAGACTGTTAGAAAAACAAAGTGTGTGTCAGAGGGGCACTGTGCACCAGAGGCTTTCAATGGTAGATGATTCAGAAGTAGAATGCCAGACCTTCCTTTCAAGACATGTCTGGGTGGATACAAACCTTCAACCTTCCAGTTAGCCTTCTGTATCTCCCAGGGATTCCTAAAGGAGAGTTTAGAGTCATGTAAATGGCATATGGGTTCAGCCTGAGTCAAGTAACACGATCCAAATAGAGAAGTCATTCTAGTGTGTGAGATAAATTTATGACAAGCAAAAATGACTGGTAAAATAAGTTTAAATTAGTAAATACATACATTCCAATCTAAGCAAGCATTAATTTATTCTATTTATTCTAAACATATTTGGAGGTCCCATCGAAGATAATAACGATCACCACAAGGCTTCCTATATTCTAAAGGACCAGCTGAGTGGTTAGCAATGCCAACTCTAGCACGCCAACTTCCAAGAGTCATCAACACCTTGTGCGGAAACGTGTAATTCTTGGAGAGTGTGTCAGCATCACACTTTCTTAGTGAAAGGCAATTGTGGAGATTTGTTTGGGTTATTATCCAATTATTTGGGTTAAAAAAGATATTTTCTCTGAAGAAATAAGAGAGGGAAGTATAATCGGTGTGTCTAGCTTGGTAGCAATATTAACACTGACATCTTTAAGAGTCTCCTGTATGCAAATCTGAGAAAGGAAAAAGAAAAGTCATAAGACACCCCCTCCCATTTCACCTGGCGGTTATTTTATCTTTGTGAAAACACAACCTCTGTGAAAAATCGCATTTTGTGAAAATAGGACTTCTCTAGGCAACCTGCTCCACTCAGAACCACAGTGAGCACATCAAACTGGTAGGATATGGGCTGCCCACCAGGCAACTGTACACTTTTAAATGAAAGCACATGAATATAAAACGATCCAAAATAGAAATCCTCAAATATGCTTAACACCCTAAATTCTAGGTTTTACTCTCTCTCTTTAAAAACAAAACTCTTTTTTACCTAAAAGCCTAATAAAATAATGGAATCATGGAAATTAAAATCATGGGGGACCTTGATGAGATAACCTGGGGACAAATTAGCACAGGTTCCTGGGTCCTCGAGAGTTCTGGAATATTTGACAAGTCTGCGTGTCCAGAGCACACGTGTGAGCACAAGGAAAGCTTCATTGTCAATCAATAATTCAATAACTTAATCTATTAGAGAAATATCATTATCTGTTATGAATACATAAGATCCCTGGTGGTGCAGTGGTTAAGGCACTTGACTACTCACTAAAAGTTCAGCGGTCTGAACTCTCCAGCCACTCCACAGGAGAAAAATGAGGTAGTCTGCTTCCATGAAGATTGCAGCCTTAGAAACCCTATGGGGCGGTTCTACTCCATCCTAAAACATTGCTACAAGTTGGAAAAGACCCAAGGGCAGTGGGTTTTGTTTTGGATTTTATTATAATATAGTGATAAATTTGCATAAAATATTATATTTCAATATAATTATAATATAATAATATAGTTGCTTTGATGACTAAGGTGCACCTGACCCAAACCATGGCCTTTTTAATTGCCTCACATGCATGCAATGAAAAAAGATGATCGAGGAAGGACTGACACATTCGAACTGCGGCCTTGGTGAAGGATGCGGAATGACTGTAGACTGCCAGAAGAACCAACAAGTCCATCTGAGGAGAAATACAACCCAAATTCTCCTTAGAAGTGAGGGTGGGAGACCTTGGACACGTCATCAGGAAAGACCAATCACTAGAAAAGGATATCACAGACGGTAAAGTGGAGGGCCAGCAACAATGAGAGAGACCCTCCATGAGACGGACTGACAAAAACAATCTGATAACGGACTCAAGCAGCCAACGATGGAGCTGGCACAGGGCCGGACAACTTTCTGCTGTTGTAGCTTCTACGGAAGGTCACTGCGAGTAGGAGCCCACTCAACAGTAACAACAAAAGCAGCATAAAATATGCAATGTAATAATAAAATACTATACAACAGTAAGGACTATGATTTACATTTTCTACTGAAGAACAAGGAAGTCACTGGGGAATGAAACAGACACTGAGCGCACACTTGTGAAAGCCGGTCCTAATAGCTAGGTGCTGCGGGGTGTGCCCAGAGCTTCACAGGCTTCACGTCCCGTCCTGCTCAGAACCATCCTATGGGGTCGGCAGGGAAAGGGAGGCCGGCCACGGGGCCAACACCAATGCAAGACAAGACATGTCACACAGGACAAAGACGAGTGTCTTAAGGAGGGACAGAGAAGGTGCTCAGAGGAAATACATGGGGACTGTTAGGTAAGCTGTCCTTCCTGGAAGAAGTTGCTTTGCTGGGCTTTGAGGAGGGCTGGGTTACAGCAGGTAGAAACGCGCAGCGAGTGGGCGTCTCTGGGAGCACATAGCACTGCAAAGGCACGGGGTGGGAGGGCGGGCTCAGGCTGGTCCCTGCACTGCAGGTGATACTCAAGCAGGTTATAGGAGCAAGGCCTCTTAGCCTGACAGCCCAGTCCCCGCTGCACTGACTGGCAGCAGCTTTATGACATCAGAGAAGCACCTAAGCCATCATCTCACCAACTGCAACATCATCACCTGCTCTGGACCTACCTAGCAAACCTGCCTCAGAAGTCCTCTCCACGGTGTTCAAGATCCAAGATGCCCTGGGAAGACTAAGGAGTGTCTGACCCAAGCCATGGCACTTTCAGTCATGAAAGCTGGGCAATGAACATGGAAGACCAAGGTAGAATGGCTGCATTTGAATGATGGTGTGGTGAAGAATACTGAATACACCATTTACTGGCAGAAAAATGAACAAGTGTATTTGGAAGAAGTACAGCTGGAATACTTTTAGAAGCAAGGATGGGAGACTCTGTCTCAGGTACTTTGGACACCTTATCAGGAGGAACCATATGTTAGGCTGGGTTCTCTAGATAAGCAAAACCAGTAAAGCTCATATAGAGAGACAGAAAGAAATTTATCTTAGGAAAATGGCTCACACACTTAAAGAAGCTGGCAGGTCCCAAGTTCTTGAATCAAACACCAAGATGGAGACTTTTCCTGACTCACACAGTTACCGGGGGTGATGAGCTCAAGGTTGGCAGGCAGTATACGGGCTGTTGACGCCAACGAATGACACATCCAAGATCTCCAGGGTGAATGGTGGATTGTTCACTCATGGACAGTTGTAGGCAATACAGCAGGATCTTGATCCATAGAAGAGTGTCTCTTTTCCCAGGATGCCCATAAATATACTGGAAGCAGGCCACATCCCTAGGGAAACTCCCTTTCAATGCATTGGTTGCTCAGAACATATACATCCGATCTCATCATGGGAATAACCCACATCACAGCTGCTTAAACCGCTCAGAATTGTGGTTCTGCCGAGTTGACACACAACCCCAGCCATCGCAGACTGTTCCCTGGAGAAGGCATCATGCTTGGTAAAGTGGAGAGTCAGCCAATCGAGGAAGGCCCTCCACGAGATGGGTGGACGCCCAGTGGCTGCAGGAGTGGGCTCAAGCAAAGTGATGCCCGTGCGGATGGCCCGGGACCAGGCCGGCTTTCCTTCTGTGGCACACGGGCTCTCTGCGAGTCGGTGCCCACTCAACGGTCCTCCCGTTGTGCGGACGCGGCCCTGTCCCGACTGGGGCCTTACCTGCTGCCGTGTTCCCTGCCGCTGCAAACTCTCAGGGACAACCTGCTGCTGTCAAGTCGATTCTGACTCAGGCCACCCTGTGTGTGCCTGAGGAAAACGGCTCTGTAGGGATCTCAATGGCAGAGCTTTCAACGGTCACCAGGTGTGTTTTCTGAGCCACCTCTGAGTGGATTCCAACTTCCAGCCTTGTACTTAGCAGCTCAGAACCTTCACTGTTTGTGCCACGCAGAGACTCCTCAGACAGGAAGCAGCCGTGTTTTCTGAAATCTTGTGCACAACATTCTTAACCCTGCTTGCGGAAATGGACACAAATAGATTATTTCCCATAAATTACTGCACACAAGGAACTAAACGGAGGGACAAAAAGGCCGAGCTCTGGTTGCCAGCTAGGAGCCATTGATCCACCATCCGTTCCTGGCAGAGAGGAGAAGTACGGGACTCAGAAGGTGTTTGTCCCTGCTGTACCCCTTGCCAGCTTGTCCCATCGGTGTGCTGAGCTAACTTTTCTCATCTCTAAAAGAGATTAACATGTGCCCTGCCTCCCAAGCTGCGGAAAGGGAAGATCAAGTGTGGCAGTGAATATGAAAATGCTTTGTAATCTCTGTTCACAGGTCAAGTGCTGTGTGTGTGTGCATGTGTGCATGCGCTCACGTGTGTGCACGTCCCCAGAGAAAGCTGGTTCCTGAGATTTATGGCTTCCAAATAGAAATGTTGCTATGGAAGGCCTTTAAGATCATGTAAATCACAATTAATGGGGATGGAGAAAAGCAAAGAAAATTTATTTTGGTTGGGGAAAACAAAAGAGGAGCAGTAAGTAAACCAGCAGACTGTTAAAGACAGAGGG
>NW_006922174.1:54164-58903 GCF_000298275.1 Orycteropus afer afer
TGGAAGTTAACTGGCTCGGAGGTCAGCAGAGAAGGGAATGATGAATGATACCTGTATATTTTGAGACTTTTCCCCACCCCCGACGCAGGTGCCGGTGGGAGAGTGCTCTCACCTGTGTGTGTGCTCACACAGGCGTGCATGCTCACACACACTGTGTCTCACACACTCATACATACCCTCACAAACTCCCACTCACATACACACACTCACTCCACACACTCCAAACACACAAACACTCCACACACTCCACACACTCTCATACTCACATATACATAGACATACACAGACTCACATTCACATGCACTCACAAACACACACACTCACACTCACACTCATTCTCTCACATGGTGCTTCACACAGAGAGAAGCCTCTCCTTCTCCCTGTGTGAAGCACCGTGTGAGAGAGTGAGTGTGAGTGTGAGTGTGTGTGTGTGTGTGTGTGAGTACATGTGAATGCATGAGGAGCCAGGCGAGCTGCCCTGGGCTGTCTGTAGACTCAGACAGGAGCTGTTGGGACAAAGGTGGCCTTTGAGGTCACAGGCGTGACCCACTTCCCCCAGGGCCTTCTGGGCCAGGCGTATGGCTGGACCAGCTCGGAGGGTCCTCCCAGCCCTCCTTCCCCAGGCTGACCTGCAGAGACAACAGGGGTGCTGCAGCTCTTCTCAGCTCCATACATGTCATGGAACCCAGGGCATGGACACGGGGCACAGAGGTCACCAGACCCTGGCATTAGTTTCTACTTCCAAGGGACTCCCACATCAGGGAGAGGTCAGCCAGGGGCAGAGCATGCACTGCGCGTGAAGGGGGACACTGGGGCACAAGGCCCAACCCACAGCAGGGAGCAGGTAGGAGAGGAGCAAGGAGGGGCCAGGCCAGCCAGGCTTCTTGGAGGAGGCAATGTCCTCCTTCCCGTGATGTCACACTCTGTGGAGGGCTGCTTCTTTTGTCCTCATTGGGCCCCAGCATGGGCCTGCCACACAGCGAGCACTCAATAAATACCGGCCCTCCAGGGGCCCAGCAAGTGATGGGGAGGGAATCGCCACAGCCAGGACCGGAGTGTGGAGGTGAGAAGGTTCAGAAGCCCGGGGTCTGAGGACATGAGCAGCTGTGGGCCAAACATTCTCTGAGAGGCTGGAGGGAGAGGCCGCTCCATCCTGCCTGATCAGGAAGCCCTGTGAGGGGTTAAGTACAGTGATGACGTGACCAGAGCTACCATTGAGAAAGACCTGGCAGTTGGGAACAGGGAGCTCAAAGTGGCAGAGGAGTGGGAAGAGAGAGAAGTGGGGTGCTTGGCCTCGCTCCACTCTGCCCACACCCAGCCCACGGACACCCTCACAGGGCGGTGAGGAGTCCTTGGCCTCCACTGGGAGCAGGTGCAAAACCCAAATCAGACAATGGCTGTCAAGTCAACCTTGACTGGGGTTGACCCCACGTGTGTGAGAGAACTGTGCTCCACAGGGATTCCGGTGGCTGGTTCCTTAGAGGTAGATGGCCAGGCCTTTCTCCTGAGGTGCCTTTGGCTGTACTCGAACCTCAAGCCTTTTGGTGGGCAGCTGAGAGCCTTAACTGTTTGCGTCACCCAAGGATTCCTGAAAGCAGATCAGGCATGCAGAACCCTCAGGAATCGCTCCCAGATGAAGACGCCAACACTGCACGTGGGAGGGTCCCATCTCTGGGGTCCCACTGCCTGCTGAGCAGAGAAACAGGAATCCTGGCTGCTGGGAACAGGAGGGGGCCTGGGCTGGGAGCGAGATGTGAGGTTCTGGGCCTGCCCAGAGAGCATCCCCCAGTCCTTGCAGGTCAGCATTTCGGTTCCTGGGGACTCCAGGAGTATGCAGGGACCGTCCCCCAAGAGTGAATGCAAGGGTCCAGGCTGTCAGTTGGGCCTTGTGCCCCAGTGTCCATCCAGCCATGTCTGCAAGGATTCCGAGCCCTGAATGGAGAAGCCAGGTTACAAACAGTTGGAACAGAGTTACTTCAAAGGCCACACTCTGAAGAGATTATCTATTTAATCCAGAGACCGCAATTCCCACAGGATTTCTATGAGTAATAAATGAATAAAAATGTGTGGACAGTGGTGGTCATCCTTGGCACACAGTCTCTATGACCCTCATCAATAGCATTGGCATCCCCTGGGAGTAGGTAGGACCCGGGGTCCCAGGCTCACTGGACTCAAGGCTCAGATCTGCCTTTCACACCATCCTGGAGACTCATGAGCTCACAGAAGTTGGAGACAGGCTGCCCTGTATTTGTTATCAGTAGAGCTTTCCCTGCACAGAGAGGACGCTCACACAGACCACCCCATGGAACTCTCTCCAGGAGTGGTCCTCATGCCCCAGGCAGAGGGCATCCTGGCCAGGATGGGCAGCTTCTGGGGAAGGCAGCTCTGTGTCCCTCCCAGCTATACCATCTGCCAGCTATGGTGGACAGTGAGGCTCAGTTGGCTCAGCTATAAAATGGGTCAACAATAATCGAACTTCCTGGTATTGTTCGCAATGCTAGGTAATGTACACACTTGGAACACTGTGCTGGGCACACAGGAGGACTGATCAAATGTGAGATGTTACTGTTATTGTATTGTTATCATCTCATAGAGGAGGCAAATTGAGACTCAGACAGGCTACACTTCTAGACCAGAGTTGTATCTTGTAAGCGGTGGAGCCAGGACTTGAACTCAAGCCCATCAGAGTCTGAAGTGTTAGTGGTTCCCCCCCAATTCTATCTGGGAGCAGAAGGCCTGGCTGGAGCGTCGAGAGGCACTGAGCCTGCACAGCAGGTGTCCCCCAGTCCCGGCAGGTCAACACGAGAGGCAGGCACTGCATGGCCTCATGTCCTGTGTGGTTCTTCTGCACTGTCCACACCTGAGCAGGTCAAAGCACCCAGAGTAGGGCAGGAGTGGAAGACACTCATGTCCTGGCTTTAGGATGTGTGGACACTTGGAGGAAGCATCCCAGCTGTCCAAGAGAGACAACATTCTCCTGGACATACAAGGACAAAGTGGAGAGCCCCCGGGAGCCTGTTCTTCCCACGATTCATACCACCGAGTCCAGCTTAAAGATTAAACTGGTTGTACCCCTCCTCCCAAGCATGGATGCCCAACCCCAGCCCAGAAAAGTCCTCCCTGCTTGTGTAGTGAACTTGTCCTTCTTTAGGTCTCAGCACTGAGCTATTTCCCCTGGGAAGTTTCCTGCTTCCAGGGATTCAGGAAAGTCCCCATCATATCTCTCACAGAGCAACACCCCCCCCAAAAAAAACACCCTCTGACATCAAGTCAATTCCAACTGATAGAGACCCTTTAGGACAGAGTTGAGCAGCTCACAGAACAAGCCACAATAAATTCTTGTTATTCATCGTCCCATAAAACCACCACAAACACAGAATTAGTAAATCCTGGGCCACTGCTCTGGGGAAATACACAGATAGGCCCTGTGAT
Organism: Orycteropus afer afer; assembly: GCF_000298275.1. Lineage (NCBI taxonomy): Eukaryota > Metazoa > Chordata > Mammalia > Tubulidentata > Orycteropodidae > Orycteropus > Orycteropus afer. The sequence goes on from NW_006922174.1 coordinate 57,597, forward strand.
CCTCCAGCCCCAACACATTTGTGAACTGATCAGTACAAAGCCTTGTTTTATGTGTGTTTCTGTTTAAAGACACCTGCTGAATATGTACTGTTGATCCAACAACATCGACCTCGTGTCCAGCAGCACTATGGTTCGGGCCTGAATGACGTTCATTTAACACGTGTGTTCTCTGGAAGGCCATCACAGCCTTCTTGCACTTAGGAGCAGGAGACGGCACCTTAGCACTTCACATGGGGGCCACTTTAAACAGTGAAGTCACCAACAAAAAAATGGAAAATGTGCAAAGCATCACCCTTAGTAGACTGCCACAAAGACACTGGCCTACAGTCTGAGAGCTGACACAAGGCAAAGTGTTGCCTTGTTCCACTTCACCTGGGAACGTGCATGTTGGGCAACATTCTGTTGTGTCCAGAAATGGCCACAAAAGTGTCACAAGGGTTGATTTTGGTGTTACAAATATGTTTTAGTCCATAGGCAAATTAGCAAATATGGATTCATCAATGACGTACCCCTCGATAGAAATTACCTGTGTTTCATTGACTATGCAAAGGCATTTGACTGAGTGGATCATAACAAATTGTGGATAACATTGCAAAGAATGTTCTAGCACACTTACTTGTGCTCATGAGGAACCTATAGACAGAACACAACAAAGAGATACTGTTGTTGTTGTTGTTGTTATGTGCCGTCAAGTTGGCCCCGACTCATAGCGACCCCTCCTTGGGTTTCCGAGGCAGTATCACTACAGAAGTAGATTGCCCCATCTTCCTTCCAAGGAGTGGCTGGTGGGTTTGAACACCAGCCTTCTGGTTAGCAGTCAAGTGCCTTAGGCACTATGCTACCAGAGCTCCTAAGAGGACACTACATGGTTTAAAATCAGGAAGGGTGTGTGTCAGTGTTGCATCCTTTCACCATACTGAACAAATAATCCAGGAAGCTGGACTATATGAGGGAGAACATGGTATCAGGATTGGAGGAAGCCTCATTAATAACCTGAGATATGCAGATGGCACAACTTGGCTTGTTGAAACTGAAGATGACTTGAAGCACTTACTGATGAAGATCAAAAACTACAGTCTTCAGTATTGATTACATCTCAACATAAAGTAAAACAAAACCTTACAACGTGACCAATAAGCAACATCACAATAGGAGGAGATAAGATTGAATTTGTCAGGGATACCATTGTATTAGGAGCTCTGGTAGCATAGCGGCTAAGACACTTGCCTGCTAGCCAGACGGCTGGCGGTTCAAACCCACCAGCCACTCCTCGGAAGGAAGGTTGGGCAATCCTACTTCCGTAGTGA
>NW_006922174.1:59003-69713 GCF_000298275.1 Orycteropus afer afer
TCCTACTTCCGTAGTGATACTGCCTCGGAAACCCAAGGAGGGGTCGCTATGAGCTGGGGCCGACTCGACGGCACATAACAACAACAACAACAACAACAACCATTGTATTGGGATCCACCAGCAACACCCATGGAAGCAGCAGTCAAAAATCAGACGTATTGCATTGGGCAAATGTGCTGCAAAGACCTCGTTAAAGTAGTAAGGAACAAAGATGTCTCTTTGAAGACTGAGGTGCACCTGACTCAAGCCTTGGTATTTTCAATAGCATATACACATGAAAGCCGGACAGTGAATGAGGAAGACTGAAGAAGAATTGATGCCTTTGAGTCGTGGTGTTGGCAAAGAATAATGAAAACACCGTGGACTGCCAGAAGAATGGACAAATCTGTCCTGGAAGAAGTACAGCCGGAATGCTCCATAGAAGGGAGATTGGCCAGACTTCAACTCACATACATTGGTCACATTGTCAGAAGGGACCAGACTCTGATGAAGGACATGATACTTGGTAAAGTGGAGGGTCAGCAAAATAGGGAAGCTCCTCAGTGAGATGGATTGGTGCAGCGGCTGCAATGATGGGCTCCAGCGTAGCAGGAGTGGGGAGGGTGGCACAGGACTAGGCAGTGTTTTATTCTGTTGCACACACAGTCACTACGGGTCAGAGCCAACTCCACGGCACTAAGAACAACAACCATAGAAATTTGCCCATGTTTCTTATGGAAGGAGGTTAACGCTACACAGATGAAGGCAAGAGGAAAAAATAAAATAAAGTCATCAGCAAAAACAGGAGTTTCCCTTAAGTGATGGTCACTGTTACCTCTAGTCCTAGGGTGAGTACCTTCTGGAGAGCTGCTCTGAGCATCAGATTTTCATATCAGAGAGACACTAAGTCTGGAAACAGAGCTGTTTCTAAAAGTGGTAAGACTACAATGAGGAGATAAGGAGGGGTTCAGTCTAATCTCACCTGGGAGGCCAGCCAGGAGCAGTACATCTCTGTCAGGTCTGCGGGTGACACAGATAGCATCAGAATCTCCCAGCACAATATCAGAGGAGAGACAGGGAGCGTCTCTGGTGCCCAAGGGTTTACGTGATGGGGAAACCTTTGATTTACAGAAAAAGACAAGGAAAATAACTCGCTGTGTGGGAGACAGTCTTTCAAGGGGAAAAATGGACTATTTCTGAATTAACAATTGCACCCTCGCCCGGGATGTTTAAAAATACTTTCCACATTGTGATGCTGAACAATGCCTTCGATGAATGATCAACGTGCGGCTCAGAGCCAAGAGAGGGGAGAATGATGGGCCCCACGCTCACCCAAAGCCACTCGGCTCAGCACAGTCCAGGTCTTAACCATTGTCACCTCTGTGCCATGGTCCCAGCAAGCCTCATTTTAGACCCCAGCTATCGACAAGGGACATCACATCAGGCACACGATGAAAACCCACTTGGATGAGCAGGCTCTCTGGCATGCTCGCTGTCTAGTGGGGCTGCTGTTGCTGCAGGCCGCTGATGCAGTTCCACCTCATGGTGACATGGCGACCTTGTGTGCAACAGAAGGAAGCATTGCCCAGTCCTGCCCCGTTCTCACAGCAGTAGGTGTGTTTGAGCCCGTTGTTGCAGCCCCCGTGTCGGTCCATCTCACTGAGCGCCTCCCATATCTTTGTTCACCCACTACCTCACCAAGCATGTCCCGGCTTTGTCCTTGGTGCCATCAGGCTGGCTCTGGTTCACAGTGTCCCGTCTTCTCCAGGGATTAGGCCCTCCTGATGACATGTCCAAAGGAAATGGGACAAGTCTCGCCACCCTTGCTTCCAAGGAGCACACTGACTGTGCTGGGAAGGTTCGTACATACACACCTGTTGCTGTTAGTCTCTGTCAGGTTGGCTCAGGTTCGTGGCGAACCATTGTCCAAGCGAACACAGTGCTGCCCGGTCCTGTGCCACCCCCATGGACTGACGCCACTAAGTCCAGTCGGACAATGTTCTATTGTGATCCACTGGGTCTCACCGGCTAACTCTCAGAAGCAGATCAACAAGCTGTGCCTCCGAGTCAGTCAGTCTGGAAGCTCTTCTGCAGTCTGTCCGCCGTGGGTGTTCCTGGTGTGATGTGAAATACCAGCAACAGAGCTCCCGACATGACAGCAACACACGAGCCGTGGCAGCGTGATGGCGCTAACATGGGACCTCGCTCAGAATCACAGGATCAAAGTGTCCATGTGCTCCATGCCGGGGTTACAAATGCCAGCAACTGGGAAGAAAGTGCTGAGAAGTGGTCCAAAGCATATCTCCAGCCCTGTTAGCCATCTCTGTGCTCAGTAAGCTGAGGTCAGTGGTCCACTTAAAAGATTAAAAGTGGACATGCATTTAGAGCAAACTGTTGAGGCTGTGTTTCTGCCAGGCTTATCACTGGGCGCAGGAGAGGGGTGCACCTTCTGTCGACCTAAGCCAAGCAAGTGGCCGGGCTTCCAGAGAACAAGGAGGGGAGACCATTGTACCCAGGAAGAAGTCATCCAGAGGGCAAGATGGAAACAGTTCAATGAGACATCCACACACATGTTCAGATGGAGAGGGCGGAAAGGAGACCCCTATGCACAAACAGCTCTATCTTTGGAGACCGGCAGACCTGGATATAAATCTTGGCTCTTTCAACTAAGACCTTTGTGGCCACAGGTCACTTACTTCTCTGTTTCTCTCAAGTCCTGGGTGGTGCAAATGGTTAACATGCTCAGCTTAGAGGCTTACATCTACCTGGAGACGCCCCAGAAAAAGTACCCAATGATCTCCTTTCAAAAAGCAGCCAGTAAGCCACTAGGGAGCAGTTTTCTGCTCGGCGGTAACTGGTTTTCTTTTTAAGGGAGGTGAATGATACCGAGGAGTCTTGGGAGGCACAAACATTTAAGTTCTCGGCTGCTAAGCCAAAGGCTGGTGGTTCGATCCACCCACAGACACCTCAGTAGAAAGGCCTGGAGGACCACGTTGGAAATACCAGCCCCTGGAAACCTCGTGGAGCACAGGTCTTCCGGGACACACACCAGGAGTTGGAGTGCACTCAATGGCAACGGCTTGACTGGCTTAACACCTGCACTGTGTGTGCTGGTGCCTGGACTGAGTACAGTGGCACCTACATTGCCTGTGGTGGCAAAGAGAACTGCCATATACGAAAATGCCCAGGAAGGGGCCCGGTTCCAGAAATACTACCTCTCATGCCCCCCGCCTGGTCAGGCTGCACTGAGGAGCCCATGCGAGACTCTGCAACCCCTCCAGTCCCCTCATGCGTTCACTCGACACTCACTGCCATGCCTCTTCTGCCCCCTTGCTCCAAAGTCCTTACTGCCTGTCTGTCTGCAGGCAGAGCCCCAGCCGCTTCTGCCCGGCCCAGCACCGAGCCCACTGCCTTCACCCTCAGCCTGCTGTTTGAATGCCATTGACCAGCTAACTTAGTTGTCCCCATTCGGTCCTTTCCCCCTAAATGCACCCTAAGTGCGACTCATACCAGCAGTAAAGTGTGCGCCTGTCATGGAGGGGTTTGCCCCTCCATTTCTCCTGACTCACTCAGAACAAAATGGCCCTGTTGGGACCCCATCTGCACTCTGGCAGGCAAGATGACTCAGCCCACATCTCCTCTCCGAGGGGTTCTGACGGCTGAGATGGAGCCGACAAGAGCCAGCCTCAGAGTCTCGCACTGGTGCCCGTGGCCTGATTGCGTGGATATACCCAGCAAATTTCTGTGACAGCCCTCTTATTCCAAGAGGACTGGGATCCTATTTAAAGCAAATCGCCTGGTGATCGGAGCCGCCAGAGGAACGTGCTCTCCTTAATCCTGTACCTCTGGCAGCGTGCTCGCCTCCAGCCCCGCGCGGCAGGCAAACGGGCCAACACAGCTCTCATTTTGTTCTCGGTGGAGGGCGTTAAGCCCGGTGATCTAGGAGAACATTCCTCTGTGGAAGTTTTTTCTTTGAGGACAAATAGAATATTCCATTTTCTTTGGCTCCGTGGGAAATAGGGGCTGTGAGTACTTTTCAGTCAATGCCTCAAAAGCACGATTCCTCGCCTGCCCGTGACACCAGGTTTCACATCACTGCAAGGAGGGGGCAGCTGACCCTGCCAGCGCCCCACGCCCTCCTCAGCGTGCACTGGGAGGAGCCAGAGATGGCAAGGGAGGGGCCCGGTGGCCACGGGCTGCCCTGGCTGTCTTCAGCTGGGTGTTCGTATTTGTCGCCCTACAGGATCACAGGCAAGCTCTGGTTTGATGACAAATCCTTTGCACCGGGACAATACTGGTCCCTCTGTTGACAGCTTATGATTTGGCTAAAACATCTGAGCTGACTTGTGCTGATTCTCCACTCGCTTCTTGCTGCGAATCCCAGTCATCCCCACCTTTCCAGATAATGGCGCCGGGCCAGTGCGGACTGCAGTGTCCCATCTGCCGCCACCCATCACTGTCTGCCCTCTGCAGCCAGTCTTTGAAAACCCTGAGCTGGGGCCAGACTCTCTGACCCTCCGGTCCCTGCACAGCTTGTCCACTTCCCACCCTGCGTGCCCTTGTCTGATGTGTTGCCTGGAGAACTCCTATTCACCCCTCAAAACCAAGTGCGGCTCTGCGGAGGGGCGCTCCCTCAGCTCTTCAGGCAAGCTAGACTCATCTGCCTCCACCCACCCCTACCTGGGAGGCACGCAGCTCCCCTGAGATGGCGAGCTCTCCCCACAGACCTGGGGTTTCTGCACCTCGAGCATTGCGTCCTGGAGGAAGTGCAGCCAGGAAGCTCCTTGGAAGGGAGAATGGCCAGACTTCGTCTCACCTACTTTGGTCATGTTGTCAGAAGAGACCATTCCCTGGAGAAGGATGTCAGGCTTGGTAAAGTGGAAGGTTGACGAAAGAGGGAAAGGCCCTCAATGAGATGGATTGGCACAGTGACTGCAGCAATAGGTTCAAGTATAGCAGGGATCATGGAGCTGGCGCAAGACTGGGCGGTGTTCATTCTGCTGTGCGTAGGGTCACTGAGTCAAAGACAACTTGATGGCACCTAACAACAACACAGTAGCATTGCTTAGCGCCCCATCACATCTACCAGAGCCTCACACAAAAATGGAAGTTAGCAGAGCAACACAAGCCGTAAGGTTGATTAATTCACATCACGGTTGGTTCTTTTCTCCCTGTTTCTTCTCCCTCCCTCCTTTCTCCCTCCCTCGTTCCCTCCCTCGTTCCCTCCCTCATTCCCTCCTTCTTTCCCTCCCTCCCTCCTTCCTTTCCTCCCTCCCTTCTAGCTCCCTCCCTCCCTCTTTCCCTCCCATCCTCCCTCTTTCCCTCCCTCCCTCCTTCTTTCCCTCCCTTCCCTTCCTCCCTCCCTCCTTCCTTCCTTCTTTTTACGCAAGTGATAAGCCCTGGTGGCACACCAATGAAGTACTTAGCCACTAACTGAAAGGTCAGCAGTGGGAACCCACCAGCCACTCTGCAGGCGAAAGACACAGCAGTCTGCTTCCGTAAAGAGTTACTGCCTAGAAAATCCTGTAGGACACTTCTACTCTGTCACGTGGGGTTGCTATGAATTGGAATCAACTCAATGACACCTAGAAACAACAGTGATAACACAAGCTGAACGTGTTCTGGGATAACCCACCAAGCCTGGGTTCCTGCCTTCTGAAGAAGACACCCTTGGGCATCTCATTATCCATTCATTAATAAAGATGACCCTGGAAGAACAGCACAAGGGTGGTGTGACTGTTATTATTACTAGTATGGGCCGAGTACTGTCCACCATCTCCACTACCACATCAAGTCAAGTCCTTCCTAAGACCCTGATTTACATTTGAGGGAACTGAGGCTGTGAAAGCCACTTGCCAAGATGGCAGAGCTGGTAAATGGAGGAGCTAGACTTCAAACCCACATCTGTCTAATTCCAAATCATCTAGTGTCTCTGCCAGGACAGTTCACCCCTCTCCCCCAACAGTCCCATGCACTTCTGCTCCATGGCTCTCATCAGTCTCACCAGTGTGACAGTTAGCAGTGTGCCTCTGGAAAGGAATGCCTGGCTTCCATAGAGGACCACAAGCTCTGTGAGGATGGAGGTGTAGCTCTGTGTTCACCATGTTATCATGGCTGCTGAGCACCGGGCTCATGGGTACTGAGGCATCAATAAACAGCTGTTGAATCAATACACCTGCTCCTCACTGATGAACATGGCTAGGTTCCAAGGATCAGGTAGTCATGCAAAACTTGGCATTACGTGAAAATAGATTTCTTTTTCTCTTTGCTTTAAGACCATCTATATGTCTTATTTATTTAGAAAACATGATCATAGGACTAATAACAGCTAAGGGAGTCCAGTTATGGATTATTCCTCTGTGCGGAAGGAGGCTCGGAGGAGAGAACGCTGGGCTATGTGATTGGAGAGGCCCGGGCTTATCCACATCACCTTCCTCCTGGGCTGGGCCAGAGCTTCCCTGGGAAGCCACCTCCAGTGCTCCACTCTCACCCCTGCCAGCCCTGCATTCACATCAAAACCTGCTCTGCCCTCCAGACCCAGTGAGTCACCAGGCTCTGGCTTCCTGTTGGCTTCCTGTGCAGGCACTGGGAGAGCCACCCAGGCTTCAGGCCCAGTCAGCTCACTTTGGGAGGCCATGAAACGCCAAGAATTCCTTCCAAGCACCTTCTCCAGTGCCTCTTGCTTTTCCCCCCACTGCACAGCCGTTTTGAACTACAGAGCTTCAGGCCACAGAGGGCCTGGGAACCCAGAACAGGCGTCTGTGCTGCCTGGTTCTCCCGGAGGCCGTGACCAGGGAGGAGGCCAGCCCCGCGGGGCAGCTGGGCAGGAGGGAGCAAAGGAGTGAAGTAGCCCAAACCAGCCCCCTGGACCTGCCTCAAGCAAGGGAATGGTGCAGCCCCTGCCACCATGCCGCTGCCTCCTTAATGCACAAAATTGTCAGAAATGCAGAATGTCACCTAGCAGAGTGTGCATAATTGGGAAGTAGGTACATTGGGGCTTTTTCAAACGCAGAAGACGGGCTTTGTCCGTTTCTCTTTTGGATTGCCTTTTCCTTATTGCTTAATGGTAGCTGCCACCAAGTTGATTCTGACTCATGGCAACTTTGTGTGTTACTTCTGTACTAAAACTGCTACCTCTCTCCTCCGCTCCCTCCTGCCCAGCTGCCCCATGGGGCTGGCCTCCCCCTAGTCATGGCCTCTGGGAGAACTAGGTACCACAGATGCCTGTTGTAGGTTCCCAGCCTCTCTGTGGCCTGAGGCCCTGTAGCTCAAATGGCTGTGGAGTGGGGGAGAAACAAGAGGCACTGGCTGGAAAGCGAATGGAAGCAGACCACCAGACCTGTCTTCTGTGGCACGGTTGGGTGGAACTGCCCCCTTTGGCTTAGCAGTAATAGGTGCTACTTCTCTTACATTCTAGGTCATAATCTTGTGCTCAGAGTCTAAAACTTTTCTTTTGATTTCATTTATGTTGTGTTATATTATTCGGGGATTGTTTTTCCTTTAATTAGTTAAATATTTCCATATTTTTCACTTTTAAATGATCTGATTTTTAAGGTTTTTAAAAGTTATCTGATAATTTCACATCTAAATTATCTGATTCATTGAGGAAAAGCTTTTATATACCCAAATAATTACAATAAACTCCTATAGTTCTTGTGCTATTGCCTGATTTGTTTTAAGATTCAGCACTTAATGTTTAATGTCAACTGGGATTTTTGTTATTTATGACATTATTTTTTCTTATATGGTTAGATGCTTGTTCCAACATCATTTATTTAGCAGCCCATTCTTCCTCCATTAATTTGGAATGTCTTTTTATAACACCATAAACTAAAATCTGATATTTACATGAGTCTGTTTCTTGTCTCTATTCCCTTTGATTGATTGTGTTTATGGCGCCAGTAGCATGCTGATTTAATTACTTTAGTATTGTACTTCATTTCTGGTATCTTGTAGCACAACTTTTCCATAATTGTTTGCTTCTTTAACCCAAAACAAAACAAAAAGGACTTTGGCTAACTTTTTGCAAAGTCTATTCCTCACAAACTTTGAAATTACCTATGTGGCCCACACATTTGACTGGAATTTTGTTTGGGATTGCCTGGCTCCTGTACACTAGTCTATGAAGAATTTATATATTTGAAATAAGGTGATAGGAGATGCTTAGTTAATAAGAACATAAAAGAAGTCTTCTCTTAGGAGATGAAATTTGAGTGTAGATGAACGAACTGAGAGTAAGTCATGAGGAGAACATTTCCAGTGGAAGAAAAGGAAAATGGAAAGATCTTCAAGCAAGAACACTAAAGCGTCTGCAAGACAGCAGGTGGTCAGTGATGCTGCGGTGGAGTGAGGTGGGCAAGAGTGGGAAGAACTGAGTCGGAGAGGCAATAGGAGCCAGGTGCCTCAGGCCCATAGGTGGGACTTTGATTTCTTACCTGTGATGAGAAGTCTTTGGAGAGTTCTCAGCAAGGGCAAGACACGATCTCATTTCCATTCGATAAAGACCCATTCTCAGTGCACCATGAAAAATAGTGTCGTGGCACAAGAGTGGGAGCAGGGAGACCAGTGAGAAGAGTCCCTACTGGCTCTTGAGAAAGAGAACTATTGTGAGAAGAGCAGATGTGGTTATATATTTAAAAAAAAAAAAAAAAACTTCACTGCCGTTGACTCAGAGGCATGTCCAATAGCATTCAATGCAGAATCCAAGGATCATGGCCTAAGTGACTGAGGGAAAATACAACCCATTTTCTAGACTAGAAAATGACAGAGGAGCACGTTCAGATGTGCTGGAAAGACTGTCAGGAGTTCTATCTTGGACATCCAGTCATGTGGTGTACTAGGTTTCTCATATATGTGACCTTTCTGGCCTTGGGTTTATAATTCTGCCAAAATGATAAGCTAGACCACAAATTTCCAAAGGAATTGGTTAGTCTACTACACATCGGGGGCATAAATCCACCAAATAGAATTAGGTGACCTTGTGGGAATTGGGCAATGGCTATGCATATTAAGTGATTGTGGCCTACCAAGGGAAGTAGTTAATTCACGATCCTGCTGCCTTAGTAGTTAATTCACGACCATGCCTTGAAATTGACAAGGGGCTTGTTTACATAAGGGCCAACCTCCCAAAGGTTGAAGGGGACCTCACTAACTTCAAGAATAACCGGGAGCAGAGTGCATACTTTGAACCCAGGGTCTCTGTGCTAAGAAGCAACTAGACCCAGGAGAGAGGGGTTTTCACACTGGTGGAGGTGTGAGATGACAGAAATGCAGAAGAACCCAGTGGCAGAGAAATGGTGGTGGCAGTATGAGTGGTGGGAACAGGAGACCAGCACAAAGGGGCTGCAGTGGACTTGTTGACCCACAGAGTGGGAGAGATCTGAGCTCCTTCTGGGAGGAAGCTCACTGGTGGAGTGGGGTGCCTGCATGCACTTGTCAGCAGAGCTCAAGAAAGAGTTATAGTACTCCCCTGAGCAGGTCAGAGGCTAAGAGAAGACCTGGCAGCAGGTCTGGCCAAGAGAAAACTGAGAGGTGTCTTGGTTAGAAGCGGTCCTGATTGGAAAACTGATGTTGTCTCCTGAGTTTTATCCTGTTATTTCCAAGTTAATCTTGAGCCCGATTTGTAGCCTGTTACTTCCCAAATAAAACACATAACCATGAATGTGGTCCGTGAGTTCTGTGTGGTCATTGCAGCAAATTATTGAACACAGCAGAGAAGTAGAGAGTGCCATGGAGAGGATGATGGCTGGTGTCAGGAAAGGTGAAAAGTTTAGAGAGTGGAGGTATGTCTGACCTTCACCTAGTAGAGATCAGCTTTCTGTTGACACTGATTCTCATCCCTCCTCTTAAAGTTAGATGAGGTCTGACACTAGAAGATATCAAGTAGAGATTACGTCCCTCAGAACCTCCCAATGGCATTCCATCTCTCTCACAACAAAAGAAGGTAAAGTTCTGACCATAACCTGATTCATGACCAACGTCTGTACTGCTGCTCTCCCCTCTCCCGCTGTGCTCCATTCACACAGCCTCCTCACCACCACTGGGAGAGTGCCAAGCAGGCTCTCAGCTCAGGACCTTTGCATTGACTGCGTCTGCTGCCTAAAATGCTCTTCTGTCAGATATCTGCGTCTCCATTTCCCTCAGACCTTATGCTTCATTGGTGAGGACTTCTCAGGCATCTTATCTAAATATCTAAACCCCTCCATATCCACACTCTCTTTCTTATTTCTTGCTGTAATTTACATGAGCTGTTATTGCTATCTAATATAACTTATGTACTATTTATCACTTTTAATTTCACTGTAGTGAAAGGAGCTGTGGTGGCATTGTGGTTAAGCATTGGGCTGCTAACCAAAAGGTTGGGGGCTCAGACTCACCAGTCACTCTGGGGGAGAAAGATGGGGAAGTCTGCTTCCATAAAGATGTATAGCCTTGGAAACCCTATAGGGTAGTTCTACTCTGTCCTGTAGGGTCACTATGAGTCGGAATTGACTCTATGGCAGTGGGTTTGGTTTTGGTTTTGTCACTATAATGAAAGGTCCAAGAAGAGAGGAATTTTCCTTTATTCTTTCTCCAATGCTTCAAAAATGTGTATAGTACATGACCTGGGCTGGATAAATATCAATCAGAGGAAGGGATGAAGGAAGGAAATAAAGAAATGAATTTAAGTAGAGCTATAGGAGCTCTGGTAGCATAGTGTCTAAGGCACTTGACTGTTCACCAGAAGGCTGG
>NW_006922174.1:89457-108116 GCF_000298275.1 Orycteropus afer afer
TATAAATTGAAGCATAGATTTGTAAGTCAGTCAAACAGAACTGAGTGCAGAGTACACACTTCAGGTACGGTCAGTTGATTTTCAACACAAGAGCCAACCCAGTTCAATGGGTAATTGGTGCTGACACAACTGGGTATTCATATGAAGAACAAGGAGGAGTATGAGGAAGAGGAAGAAAGAGGGCGAAGAAGAGTAGGAAGGAGGAGGAAGAAAAGAATGTACTACTTCACACTCACGAGCATGACTGCAATCAAAAAGACAAAGAGCAGCAGGTGTTGACAAAGATGTGGAGAAACTGGGACCTTCATGTGTTACTTGGTGGGAGTGTAACATGTAGAGCCACTTTGAAAACCATCCCACCAGCTACTTAAAAAGTTAGACATAAACTCAGCATAAACCCAGGGCTTCCATGGCTCAGTATCTCCCCAGGAGAAACAAAACTATGTCTACAGACTTACCCTCGGATGCTCACTACAGCTCTGTATATAATAACCAAAAGCTGGAAGCAACTCAGATTTTTGTCAACTGTTGAATTGATAAGCATATCCTTATCAAAATGTTATATATCTGAAAATAGGATACCACTTAGCAAATGGATTCACACAGTGGCTGCAATGATGGGCTCAGGTATGGCAGGGATCATGCGGCTGGCACAGGACCGGGCAGTGTTTCTTTCTGTTGCACACAAGGCCACTATGAGTCAGAGACCACTCAGTGGCACCTAACAACAACGACTTACACCAAAACCAGACTCACTGCTGTCGAGTCATTTCTGACTCATAGTGACCCCTCCTTGGGTTCCCGAGGTGGTATCACTGTGGAAGTAGATTGTCCCATCTTCCTTCCTAGGAGTGGCTTGTGGGTTTGAACCACTAGCTTTCTGGTTAGCAGTCAGATGCCTTCGACACTACACCACCAGAGCTCCTGTATAAATATATAATAATTCCAAAGAGAAATGAACCTGATAGCATAGCTCCAAAATGTATGAAGCTAAAACCGAGGGAAGTATGTATTGTCATAGAAAAAATGCACTTGTCATCAAGCCAGTTCTGACTCAGAGGATCTTGTACTGCATCATACACAGTTATTAACAGATGAAGCGGAGAAAAATCAGTCCATATATTAATATTTGGATAACACGATTAACAACTTTACTCCAATGTCAAAATAAAAACAAAAACAACTGGGACTACCCAGTCTTTTCAAGCATCTAGAGAACATTTGTAAAAACCAGCACACACTATACCATAAAAAAAAAAAAAAAAAAAAAAAGAACCTCACTGCCGTCGAGTCGATCTCAACTCACAGTGACCCCTCCTTGGGTTTCTGAGGCGGTGTCTCTATGGAAGTAGATTGCCCAGTCTTCCTTCCAGGGAGTGGCTGGTGGGTTTGAACTGCCAGCGTTCTGGTTAGCAGTCAAGTGTCTTAGGCACTACACCACCAGAACAGCTTAGCAAAAAGAGGAAGACAAAAAGATATCCTGAAGTTGGCTCTTTTACTCCCTGTGTTTCTGGAACTATGCCTTCAAGTTGACTAATTTTCCTTCTGCAGTGCCTTGAACTGGTTACGTCTAGTTGATTCCCACTCCTGGAGACCCACCTGCTCTCCCCAGGGCTATCAGGGGCTGGCATGTGGAAGATGATTGCAAAGCCTTTCTTCTGAGACGGCGGTGGGTGGATGCAGGTGGACCCGAGTTGCCAGCCTTTACTTATCGGCTGTGTGTGACCCACGGGTGCCACCCAGGGACCCCTCTACAGTGTCTGTCCTGCTGCTGACTCCGTCCAGTGGGTGTTTTCCTCACACATTGTAGTTTTCATCTCTAACAGTTTAATTTGGGTCAGTGTCGTATCTTTCATGACTCTACCCAACTTTCCAACAGAAGGATGACGGATACACTTACTGTCTGATGCGTGCCTGCCATATGTTAAGGGACACCACATTAGTGCTGCTCATCAGAGCTAACAAATGGCCAGAGAACGCAGAACATACATTCCCGGTCTGTTGGCAAACCATGCCACATGTCTTTGTAAATCATTTCGCAGACCCTGGGAAACGAAAGCTGCGTCCTCCTATGATCACAGGATGGGAGAATTCACTGCCCCAAAGGGCCTGGAGGTTGATGTGGTCAGACGCACGTGGAGTCTGTGGTCAGCACTTGGAGGGACGCTAAAATGAGCACCATCTTAATACTCTGCATTCACACCGCTGTCCATTCATTTACCAAACCCACTCGTGAGCCCCACTCTTCAGACCAGGCAGCGTGAGGCTTGCAAGGGGCTCGACAACCGTGGGCACACCCAGAGGAAGGGCACTCAGCTAGAACCAAGGGCTCCAGAGAGATGTTTGAAGGAAAGGAGACGTCACAGCTGAGTCTGGGAAGGACAGGAGAGTTAGGTGTCCATGGTCGCGGGAGGTCCTCAGCAGAAAGTCCGCCATGAGCAACCCTGGAGAGACAAGGGCCTTCAAGAACTCTCCATCTTGCTTCTCCAAGGGTGCTCTGGACCCGTGCTGATCCCCAAATGTTTTCACACTCATGATGAGGTGAGGATGAAAATTGAAGCATCCAGAAAACGTCACAGCAAATTGGCAGGGTAATTTTACATCTGTCTAAATTAATAAGAAAAGCTCAGTGTCTGTCTTTGGTATGTCTTTTGATTTCTTTTTCCTAGTCATTTATTTTTGCTGAACTTTACCAAACATCACCTGTGATGGATAGAAAAGCAGGGTCCTCCAGCACAGATGGTTTGAGAAGCACTGGATGGCCCAGGGTGGGTGGAGATCAGAGAGGGACAGAATGGCTGAGGACCAGCCAGGCAGAGGGCAGGAACCAGACCAGGAGGGGTCACACAAACTACATCACAGACTGTGAACTTGGTTGGCGCAGGAGTTAACTCAAGGTGGCCACCAGGGTGGACGTGACCAGAGTTGTCTTCTGTGGGATTCTGGTACTTATGTGGAGGTGGGTGGGAAAGGTTGAGACCAGGACAAAGGGACTTACATAGAAAGGGACACTAGGTTTAGGGCTGTTCAGGGACATTTGTCTATGTGTGTCTGTGTGTGTCCATGGGAGGGCCTGAGGTCTTGTTCTGGGCACCTGGACTCAACATGGCTTTTAGAAAGAGCCAGAGAGTCAAGTCGCGGGGGCTGGCCTCCTTGCACTTCGCCCTGCCTGGCCTTGGGTGTCAGACCCCCAGCCTCAGGCCTGTGGGGCCCAGAACCTGGCCTCTGGGGTCTCTCTCCTGGAGCAGGGGTGCAGGGGGAGGACCTAGTAATGGGCCAGCACCCCACTCAGCCTGGAGGTGGTGAGGAGATAGAAGAAGCCCTCACCGTCTGATCTTGCTGACTTCACATGCATTTGTTTGGAGGAGTACTTTCTCTCAGCCCCTCAAAACCAGTGACTTAGAAGCAGCCAGAGCACGTGTCCATCACCTGAGGGAGAACAGCACCATGGTCCAAGGGACCTTTGACCTGGCAGCTGCAGGGAGATGGGAAACGGGGTTTGAAAGGGGTGGAGTCTGTGTAGCACTCTGCCACACCCACTTTCACAGTGCAAAACCAGCACGTCCTCTGCGGCTGCTGACGTTTGCAGGGAACTGTCACTGTGTGCTGTCAACTTGGTTCTGCCTCACAGCGCCCCGATGGGACTCATCGCGACCCTGCCCCCCAAGGTTTCCTTGGCTGAAATCCTCATGGGAGCAGCTCACCAGGTCTGCTCTCCCTCAGGCCATTGGTGAATTCGAAGTGCTGACCTTTCAGTTCACAGACAAGCACTTAACCATTGTGCTATCAAGGCTCCTTTAAAGGGAAGTACATAAATACATAGCAGACTGTCCCTGAATTCCAGTTTGCCTTATCACGGAGAGGGACTGCACCCTGGCAGAGTGTCACAGTGACAGGCCTTCCTTCTGGTCCCCGACTTCCCAGGGCCTTGCTAATGGCTCAGTCACAACAGACCATGATCAAGCCACACCTGGAGCCCACAGGACACTGGACACTGAAGGGGACCAAGCTAGTGGGAGGCAGGCCTGCTTCTCGCATCCCACGGTCCACACATCAATCACATTCCCAACAGACCACAGGGAAAATTGAAGGCACTCGAGGGCAGGTAGTGATGTAATCACTCTGCCTTTCAGCCCCAAAAGCCTCCCTGAGGAGGTAGCCTCAGAGCTGGGTTTTGTGGCATAAAAAGGAGTTTGACAAGTACACAGTGGAAAAGAAGAGCCAGCAGAGGGAACAACGTGGATAAAGTTGCAGACGCCTGGAGAACACGGTGGCCAGGACTCAAGTTCTGCACAGGGGCTCTTGGAGCAGAAAGGGGGACGGCAAGAGGTGACTCAGCTTCCAGAGTCTGTCAGGGGCCAAACATTAGGGACCTGGGTTTCAGGCCAGGGACTCTGTCTTCTAGACACGGAGCCTTACACTGTTTAAATAAGAGTGATGGAGGCTGGATGCCTGTGTGTGCATGTGTGTGTGTGTGTGTGTGGGTCTCTCTGTGTATGTACCGGTGTATGTCTGTGAATGTGGGTGTTGGTGTGTGTATGTGTGTATATGTTTGCCTGTGTATGTACGTCTGGGTAATGGCTGTTGGTATGTCTGTTAGTGTGTGTGTATTGGGAGTATGACTAAGCCAAGAGTGGAGGTCACGGGCTTTTTTGTCAGCTACTGCAACAGTCCAGAGGAGTGGCAGGTGTGTGTGCATGGGTGTGCATGGCTGTGTGCCCCATCTGTGTATTTGGGTGTTGGTGTGTGTTTGTGTGTATGTGAGTGTGTTTGTATGTGTGAGGTCCAGAGGAGTGGCAGGTGTGCCCACTTGGGGCAGCGGCTGTCCATGACAGCAGGCCGTGGCTGCGCCAGCACATCTCTGACCGGGTGAAGGGAGCTCCATCGACGCTGGTTGAGCTGAAGACACTGGCCTGGTAGAGATGGGCCCCTTCTGAGTGGTCCAAGGGCTGTGGCCTCATTACTGAGACCAGAGCATCCCAAGGCTGACTGTTAGAAGGTCTTCATCCTTCCTTCCCATTCTGCAGGTGGGGAAACCAGGGCCACAGAGGAAAAACCACCTGGGCATGAACAGGAAAGGAGGAGCAGACACTTATGCTGCTGTCATGGCTCTGCAACGCCTTCCCTGGGCTCCATCTTCCGCTCTCTGAGGCCCTCCCCAGACTCCGTCATCTGCTCTCCAGACAGACCTTTCCTCGCCTCCCTCCATCATCAGCTCCCTGACCCTCCCCGGGCTCTGTCATCCACTCTGCAGACCCAGCCTCCTTTCAGAGCGGCCATCACTAGCTCTCCGACACCCTCTCTGGCTCCATCATCAGCTCCCTGAGAGTCCTCCCCAGCCTCCCTCACACTGACCTGGAGCTTCCTCTTCCAAATGGCCTTGGGATTTCTCCCTGTCTTGGTTCTCTAGTGTTGCTCTAACAGAAACACCACAAGTGGACGGCTTTAAGAAACAAATTTATTCTCTCACAGTTTGGGAGGCCAAAAGTCTGAATCCAGAGCGCCAGCTCTCGGGGCTGGGTGAAGGCCCCTCGGCCTTGGGTTTCAGCTCTGCCTCCTGTTCCCCGCCCACTGGAGCTGGAGGCTTCTCCTAGTTCATGCAGCTGCTGGCTGCTGAGGGTGACGAACCCAGTCCCCAGGTAAAAGGGCACAATCTCAAGGTCAGCAGGCATCACTACAGACCACTGGTTCAAGTCCAGTAATAATGCCAAGGTCGGCACGCGATAGGGCAGCCACTGAGAGGAAGACTCGGCCCAATGCAGGATCCTGAGGGGCCAGAAAGCTAGCAACCTTTCCCAAAGCTTCTCCTAGACTGGCAGCAGACCACGCCTCAAAGGCAGCTCCCTTTCCACTGACTAATGTCTCACAGCAGACTCCACCATGGAGGTGATTACAACCTCATCCTGGAGAACACCTGCATCCAGCTCCCAAGCACTCAAAACGGCAGCACAGCCAAGTAGACACACAACCTTAACTACCATGTTCCCCACCATTCCCGACAGGCCAGCCAGTGACAGAGACACTGAAGCTGAACGACTATCCACAGAATATATTTTAACATTTGCACATTTTTATTTGGAAAATTTAATTAAATTGAGCTTCTTTGAGTTGATACACTAACATTTGTACAACACTGTGGAATAAAAGTTTGAAGTCCTTTCCTTTGTATCCTTTGCATTAACAACACTATTGTGCATGTTTTGCGAATAAGGAGACCGAGGCTCAGAGAAAGATGGTAACAGTATTCCGGATTCAGTTCCCAGAAGCTTCCACGCCACCATCTGGCTACAACCAGTCTGAATAGCAATGCTCGATGACTCAGAATAACTCCACATCAACAGATAGTAACTGTAGTGGGAGATGAAGTCCATGGAGTGCCAGCCTTATAACCAGCCTCTCGAACGAAGAAGCTGTGAGCGGACAGAGGAAGATCTATCTTTGTCAGGTGTCTCAGTCACCTGGTGCTGCACTCAAAGAAATGCCACAAGGGGGTGGTTTTAAAGAGCAGAAATCTATTTTCTAGCAGTGCCGGAGGCTGAAAGTTGAAAGCAGGGCCAGCCATGCTGACTCCTCCCTTTCCAGTAGCCCTGGACGTTCCTTGGTGGTACTCACATGACACTGGTCTTCCCTGTGTGTATGTCTCTGTGTGTCCATTCTTCTCTTTTCATAGCTCAGCAGTGATTAGATTTAGAACCCAGCCTCACTCAGGTATCATCTAGTTAACATAACAAAGAAAAGCCTATTCCCAAACAGGATACCTCCACAGGGGTATTGTTGTTGTTATTATTGGGAGCCATTGAGTCAATTACAACTCATAGTGCTCCTATAGGACAGAGTAGGGTTTCCAAGGCTGTAATCTCTCGACAGCAAATAACAACAACAACAACAACAACAACAATCTTTATAGGAGCAAACGGCCACATCTTTCTCCTCCAGAGAGGCTGGTGGGTTTGAACCGCCAAACTGTCTGTTAACAGCTAAGTGCTTAACCACTAAGCCACTAGGGCTCCTTACCTACAGGTATATTGGGGGAAAAAAAAAAACCCCACTGCCGTCCAGTCAGATCCATCTCATAGCGACCCCTCCTTGGGTTTCCTAGGCAGTGTCACTACAGAAGCAGATTGTCCAGTCTTCCTTCTAAGGAGTAGCTGGTGGGTTTGAACTGCCAGCCTTCTGGTTAGCAGTTAAATGTTCTAGGCACTACACCACCAGAGCTCCATCTATAGGTATAGGGGTTAGAATTCTACCCACCCACCCACCCCCAACACACATATATTTTGGCAGGACACAATTCAGTCTACAACATCTCGGGTCTCATGGAGACCGTAGAAGAGAACCACAGATGCTCATAAGTCTGCTGGCACCAGGGTCCTTCTCCCTGCCCCTCCCACAACACCCCTAGGGGATTAGGTAGATGGTGAAGACTAAGAAAGGAAGCTTTTCAAAGGCAATGCAAGGTGGGGTGCACAGAGTGACACTGGAACCTCAGGCCTCTCTTTCCTCCACCCCCAATGCTTGAGGAAGGCCACAGGCAACAGCAAGACCACTGTCACATCCTCAGGGATTATGAGCTCATGTGGTCAACTGAATTCCATCCCCCCAGGTATGTGCTGAAGTCCTCACCCTATACCTGTGGGTGTGAGCCCATTCCCATTTGGGAATTAAATGCCCTCTGCTATGTCACTGAGGCTGGATAGTGTAGTCGGGTGTGACTTAAGCCTGATGGCTCCTGAGATACACAGAGAGCAGAGTGGACACCAAGAGAGGGAAGCAGACACTAATGGGGGGAGACAGTGCTGCACGAACATTGCCAAGAAACAGAGGAACGCCAGGCTAGAGAAGTGGAGATAGGTTCTTCCTCCAGAGCCAACAGAGAGAGCCACAGCCAAAATTCACATTTCCAGGCTCCTAACCCGTGAGAAACTAAATTTCTGTTCACGAAAGCCCTGCACTTGCAGTATTTCTGTTCCTGCAGCACTAAGAGCAGTGTGAAACAGCTCACGATGCAAACTCATGATGTTTGGGGCTGCCGTCCATAGGAAAGAGCCTGTGTCAGAGAAAGCATGGAATTCATAGTGAAGGAAAGGGTTCCACAGGGAAGGAATTTTCCTTGTTGGTTACCAGAGATGGGAGGGGAGGGGAAGGGAAGGGACATAGATGGATAATTAGAGAGAGATTTTATATGGGTGAAGGGAAAAGCAATATAACAAAAGTATGGGACTAGTACAGTATCACTAGGGGAAAGCAAGATACAGAGAGGTGCGCAAGAGGTACAGACAACAAAGACAAACATTATCTGTGGTGGTTGTGCTTGTGTGTCAACGTGGCTGGGCCTGGCTGAGTGGCTGGGCAGCTGGTGGGAGTTGTTCTCCATGAGGAGACTGGCAATCAGCTCCATGGTGGGATCTACCATAAGCAGCTGAGGGGCTGCTTTGGGTATGTGGTCTGCGTCCATATGTAAGAAGCAGCTTCGGGAATGGCCTCTAGCCTGTGGTACGCTTGGACCCTGCATGTAGCTGTGTCACTGCTCAGCAGCCTGCTATGTTCTGCTGACCTTGGGACTTAAATGGACTTAAGTTAATGGCCTGCCATGTGGTTTGGTAACATTGGGACTGTGCCTTTTTACTTGTCAACCTTGGGCTTGTCAGCCTCAGCAACCAGCAGCTTTCTGAGTAAAGAAACACCTCTAGCTCCAGTGGGTCGGGAGCAGGAGGCAGAGTTGGACCCCAAGATTGAGGGGCTTTCACCCAGTCCCTAGAGCTTGGCACTTTGAACTTGGACTTAAAGCCTCCAAATTGTAAGAATAAACTCCTGTTTGTTAAGGCACCCACTTGTGGTATATTCCTGTTGGAGCAGCACTAGGGAACCAGAACACTATTGCAGACACAAAACTGCATTATCAGTAACAGCACACACTAATCTGCAGGTGGATACACAGGTATGGATAAGCAAATGGGAATATACCCATCTAGGTACCCAGAAGGCTGATAGTTCAAACCCAGCAGCCACTCCTCTGAAGGAAGGTTGAGCAATCTCCTTCCATAGGGATATTGCCTTGGAAACCCAAGGAGGGGTCGCTATGAGTTGGGTCTGACTTGATGGCACATAACAACAACAGTGATGTAGTGGGTAAGGCATTTGGCTGCTAACTAGAAGGCTGGTGGTTCAAACCCACCAGCTGCTCCATGGGAGGAAGATGAGACTCTCTCCTCCCATAAAGATTGACAGCCTCAGAAACTCAATGTGGGTTGCAACGAGCAGAATCTACTAGATGGTGGTAGCTTTTGGTTTGGTTTCACGGGTTTGGCAGCCGCTATTACTACATATGTATTTGTATGCAGTTTAAACTGGACAGGAGGCCGCGTTAGGATACATTTTTAGCCATAAATAAGTACCTTGAGGGAGTGGGTCTCTGGGACTACAGGCTGGGGACCATAGTCGTGGGGGCAGGCGTGGGGAGAACATGAAATTCAACAATCTTAAATCAGCATATCCCATAGTATGAAAGAGAAAAGAAAAGACATTGAGAACAGACACTGGAGTAGGTGGTGGAGAGCAACCAGTGGGAGATCATGTATTTTACAAACATCAGAGCTGACACTAAAAGCTGAGCGGACAGTAGAAGGATCCAGCCAAGAAGAAATCAGCAACTTGAGGAGCGAGGACTGGGCTGAAGGCCTTTCTCAGGAAGCACACGGGAGGGGCAGATGGTTGGCGAAAGTGCAAGGTGAGAGGAAAGGAAGGCGGAGGTGCTGACGACTCCACGGATGCTCCAGAAGGGCATGGAGAAAACGCAGAGCGGAACGTGTGTTTACAAATTGACAATCAAGAATTAGCAATGCTGGCGGGAGCAGCACACAAGGAATCAGACATGGTACACACTGGGCAAATCCACTGCGAAAGACCTCTTTAAAGAGGAAAAGGCCAAAGACGTCACTGTGAAGACCAAGGTGTGCCTGACTTAAAACCAAAACCAAAATCACTGCCATCGAGTCACTTTAGACTCATAGCGACCCTCTTTGGGTTTCTGAGGAAGTATCTCTATGGAAGTAGATTGCCCAGTCTTCCTTCTGCGGAGTGGCTGGTGTGTTTGAACCGCCAACCTTCTGGTTAGCAGTCAAATGCTTTAGGCACTACTCCACCAGAGCTCCTTGCACCTGACTTAAGCCATGGTGTTTTCAATCTTCTCATACACATGTGACAGCTGGACAATGAATAAGAAAGATCTAAGAAAAATTGATGACTTTGAATTGTGGTGTTGGTGAAGAATACTGAAAATATCATGGACTGCCAGAAGGAAAAACACATCGGTCTTGGAGGAAGTGTAACCAGAATGCTCCTTGGAAGCAAAAATAGTGAGACCTCATCTCACCTACTTTGGTCAGGTTGTCAGAAAGGCCCAGTCCCTGGAGAGGGACATCACATTTGGTAAAGTGGAGGCTCAGAGATCAAAGAGATGGATACATGCAGTGGCCTCAATGATGGGCTCAGCACAGCAGGGATTGGGAGCATGGCGCAGGACTGGACAGCGATGCACTCTGTTGTACAGGGGTTAGTATGAGTCAGAGCCAACCAGACGACACCTACTAACAACAACAAGAGAAAATGTTAGGGGCCCTGGTAGTGCAGTGATTAAGAGCTTGATGACTAGCCAAAACATCTGCAGTTAGAACCTGCAGCCACTTGCTGGGAGAAATAGCGTGGCGGGAAAAGCCTGGCCTTCTGGGCTTGCGAAGACGCTGCCTAGGAAGCCTTGTGGCCAGTTCTACTGTGTCACATGCGGTCGCTGTGAGTCGGAACTGACTGGACAGCAGAAGCAACAACAACAGAGAAGTTTCATGGCCTTACATTAAAATGACTCAAAGAGTCCTCAAGAGAGGAAACAAAAACCAACAAGCAAATAAGAAGGAACTTAGACAAGGTTTATGCAAGATTCTTAAGCATCAGAGACTGAAAAATATCTGAAAGTTTTCAGGAAAAAAATCATAAACATAAATAAGACTCACATGGATATCACACTTACCAACACTACAAGCAAAGCAATAGAAAAACAAGCATTTTAAAAAATATTGAAGGAAAAATGATGTCCAGACTATTTTATCAAGCTAATCTATAACTCAAATGGTAGAGTAAGATAAGATTTTCTCAGGCATGAAAAAGATTGATGAATTTGACTACAATGGAATTGGGAGTGTCAGCTCATGAAAAGACACAAAAGAAGGATGAGAATCCAGAAGTAGGGTGGGAGAAGCTATTTGCAGCAGCTACCACCGAAAAACAGGTTCACATTCAAACATATTTTATAAACAACTCATACAAATCAATAAAAAGACAACCCAAAAGGAATGTGGGTAAAATACTGGAGCAGATAGTTAACAAAAGAAAATCAAAATGGAAAAGAAATATATGACAAGTACTCTTCGTCAGTAGTCAAGAAAATATGAAACAAAACATACCAACACATACCCACTAGGTTGAAAACTAAGTTTAAAAAATGCATACAAAAAGATATTAATTGTTTAATAAAAGTGTGACAATCCTGTGGGCTTGGGACCATAGTTGCAGGGAACATCAAGCTCAATTGGCATAACATACTACACAAAACATTGTTCCACCTCCTACTTGGGTGAGTAGTGACTGGGATCTTAAAAGCTTGCAAGTGGCCATCTAGATGTAATGATGGGTCTCTCCTCATCCAGAGCAAAGAAGAATGAAGAAAACCAAAGGGGCATGAAACAATTAGTCCAAGGAACTGGTACACCATGTGATCATCAGCCTATATGACTATGAGACCAGAGGAACTAGATGATGCCTGGTTACCATTGTCAACCACTCGGAGGGGGATCTATGTAGGAGATCCTGGACAAAGTGGGAGAACAATGTGAAACAAAACTCAAAATCATTAAAGAAAAAAAGGAGGACCAGGTTTGCTGGTCTGATAGAGCTTGATGGAACCCTGAGACTATGGCCCCTAGCTGCCCTTCACGTCTGGAATTGAACCCACTCCTGTGGCGTCCAGCCAAACAAAAGGCAGGCATATGAGCTGAACATTTACATCACGTAGATACACTCCTTGGAGAGATCAATCATGGGAGAAAGAAGGGCTGTTTATGCACAGTGAGACAGCTCAGGGGGCAGGAGTGCATGGAGGGAAGGACACAGGGAAGAGGTAACTATTAAGAGGAAGTGAAAGGGGAGCTGTTGCATTGTGGGCAATTGCAGTCAATGCCATGAGACAAAGTGTATGAAGATGCTATATGGAAAGTGAATTTGCTCTGTAAACTTTCACCCAAATAACAATAAAAATTTAAAAAAAAAATTACAAACCTATTTTAGAGACATTATTCACACTTGCTTATTTCAAACATCAGCCATTGAGGGGATAAAAAAAAGAAGTGTGACAATAGTAATATTGGTGGTGATGTAGCAATAAAAACTCACACACTGGTGGTGGGAGATATAAACCTTTGTCTGCACTGGAAAGCATTTGATGTTGTTGGTAACTGTTGTCAAGTCAGCTCTGACTCACGGTGACCGCATGCACCAAAGAAGGAAAGGCTGCCCACTCCTGCTCCATCTGCGTGATTGCCAGTGGGTCCGACCATTTGACACTATCTGCTAAAATTACAGGTGCATATATCATGCCCTATAGCTCAGTGTTGGCAAAGAATATTAAATATACCATGGACTGCCAGAAGAACACACAAATCTATCTCGGAAAAATGGATATCCTCGTTGAAAGCAAGGCTGGGGAGACTTGGTCTCATTTCCTTTGGTCATGTTGTCAGGAAGGCCCGATCTCTGGAGAGGGACATCATGCTTGGTGAAGCAGAGGGTCACCAAAAGAGAGGAAGACCCTCCAGGAGATGGATTGACACAGTGGCTGCCATGGTGAGCTCTAACAGAGCAAGGATTGTGAGGACGGCACAGGGCAATGTTTCATTCTGCTATGCACAGGGGTGCTATCAGGCAGAACTGACTGAATGGCAACTGACAACAACCACAACATGAGCAATCCCATTGCTGAGAACACACTGTAGACCAACTCACTGGCATGTCCACCACGATGCGTGTGGCAGACTCTTCATAGCAACCTCGCTTGTAGTTGCTCCAAACTGAGGACCACAGGTGGGGCTTCCATCAGCTGAGAATGGATCAGCAAACTGCCGTATAGTCAAACAACAAACTACCGGATCTGCTGCAAATGAATGAACACAGAGGGCTGTAAACATGGGGGAGAACCCAGCGCAACCCCGAGCAACACTAGACGGCAGAGAAGACTCCGTCCATGTGAGAGACATACCTGATTCTGTTCATGTGAAGCTCAAAGCATGCAGAACAGGTTAGTGGCCAGAGAATAGAGAAAAGCAAGGGGTGAGTGCCACAAAAGTCAAGGTAACAGTCCCCCAGGGAGGGGAGTGAGGGGTTGTGGTGGGGGAGGGCCACACAGGGGATCCCAGATGCTGGCAATGGTCGGTCTCGCGACCTGGGTGGTGGTTACTGGGGGATCTCCATCCTAGTGCCCGGGGAGCACATGGACTTAGTGCTCAATGACTAACTGAAAGGTTGCAGGTTCAAATCTGCCTAGAGGTCCCTCAGAATAAAGGCCTGGCATTTTGCTTCAGGAAACCCCATGTGGCACAGATCTACTCTGATGCACACAGGCCCCAGCACCAGAAGTGACCCCACCACACCTATCTGATTCATCAATCCTTCCATATGTACTTTGTGTTACTTTCTATGTATGTTTGGGAAAAATGTAAAAGGAAGAAAGTCAGTAGGGAATGAAGGAGAGAAGGGCAGCGAAAACAGAAAGCAACATGTAGGAAAGAGGTCGCAGGCGGGGAACTGAGGACTCCGGGTTTGCCAAGGGTTTGCGCTCAGTTATTAATGGAAAAGATGGTGGTTAGGATCACTCAATGAGCCACGAAAGAATGTTCTGGCAATCTGCTCCTGTAAGACCACCATCACTGGACATCCAACAGAGCGGTTCTACTCTGACGCACATAGGGCCTCCAGGAGTCAGAATCGACTCAGAGGCAGTGTGGTTGCTTTGGTTTGGTTTATGCAGGAGTTTGGGTATGCACTTCCAGAAAGTTGTGCCAGGGTTCCAGCTTGCACCAGGCCTCTGCCCTCTGTCCCTGAAAACAAGTCCTTAACATGCCAAGAGCAAAAACCATTCCACAAGCACATCAGGAATGCTGATTTACTGACGGGTGATACGCCATAAACATTGACACAGGAACCACAATAAATCAACGGGTGAAATAATGAAAAGGTAGATGTATGGACAGCTCAAAAATGTGTCTTCAATAAAGAATTTTAAAAATACAAGGTAATACTTTCCATTATTAGACTAAATAGATTTTAAGGCAAAAACCGTTGTGATGACCAAGTGCGACGTGTGTATACTGACAAAAGAGAATAATAGATCAAGAAGATATAGTGGTTATGAATATATATGCCCTGTAAAACTATGCATCACAATGCATAACACAACTCCTGACAGAATTATGAGGGAAACAGAGGTAGCAAAATTTATTGCACAAGAGCTTAACAAGGCCCACCTAGAAACCGGGTAGATCAGAGAGACCAAACAAACAAAAATGTTTAAACCAAACCAGCATGAATACATATAAAATGTGAATGACAAGATTAACAAAACACTCAGACCAAAATGTCTGCGTGCATGGGCAGGACCGCTCACCATTGTGGCTAACGGACGAGGCCACAAACGAAGCGACAGTGCAGCCCAAACCCAGTCTCTGCACATCGTGGATTCTCTGGCTAGTGGAATGGAATTGTGATCAACAGCAAGAAGTGATCAAAACCTCATCAAATGTCATATTCCAAAAACTAAACAGGAATTCTGCTAAAAAGACTTCAGGATAGCCAGGAAAGCTTAAAGGGATCACAGAGAAGTAACTGCAGGGCAGGGGATGGCTGAGTGAGTTTAAATGTATTTCAGCAGAAAGCAAGGGGCAAAATGAGCTTAGCATCCAATTCAAGCAGGAAACAAAAACAGAGTCAGAGCCAAGCCCTCAAAAAATGAGAAAAAGTAAGTCCAACAGCTAAGGACAGAAATCAGTGAAAGAGAAGATTAACAAAATCAAAAGCTATTTCCTTAAAAATTTCATGAAATAGCCAAACCTTTGGAGAATGCGATCAATAAAACGGAGAGAGCATGAAAATGTATCAAACCAAGGGAGGTGCTAACCCCACAACACAGAGATCTTTTCTTTCTTTTTAAAATAAAGGCATAATGGAAAATACAGACAAAATGGATATATTTCTGGAAAAATATAGTGTTGCAAATTGGTGCAAGAAGAAATGGAAAATTTCTGTTCAAATTTCCCTTCTCCGAGGAAAAGCCAAACAAAGCAATGGTAAAGAAACCAGGCAGAGACATTGCCAATGAAAGTTACAGCAAACTCAAAGGGCAGATCCCTCCCGGCCCAAACAGGTCTAGAAACAGGAGAGAAAGACACAGAGGGAATGCCGCCGTTAATGGTAAAGGCTTCTGTTCCATGGATCCCAAAGCTGGTGCCAAACGCTTCCAGCAGCCAAGTACAGGTTCTTTTCACTTATGAATGTTCTGGCTTACGTATTTTCTAATTCACTGCAGCACTGTGTTAAAAATAATAACACATCATCATAACTAGTTATCAGAGGAATGCAGAAAAGACTTCACATCAGAAAACCTAGGGTCTAATTCACCATGCTGTGGTCGTGGTGGCTGTCAGGTGCTGTCGAGTCAGCTGTGCCCCATGGCGACCTCATGTGCAGCCGGGGGCCGTACAAAACTCTGCGGGGTCCTGCGCCACCCTCACAAGTGTTGCTCGTCTTGAGCCCATTGTTGCAGCCACAAGGTATCACAGTATCACATGCTACGGCGCTAAGTTAAATAAAGAGAAAAATTGGTGTAGATCAATAGAAATAAACCATGCACTAAAACGTATTTTCAACTAAAAGCTCAGATACCTAAGAATAAAGGTGTTTGTACCGGACAAACACCGTACACTTACAGCCTAAAAGGAAGGAGTGCTGGTGGAACAGGGGTTAAGGCATTTGGCTGTTAACCAAAAGGTCAGTGGTACGAACCCATCAGCCACTCCACAGGATAAAGATGAGGCAGTCTCCCTCTGTAAAGATTTGTAGCCTTGGAAATCCAATGAGGGTCGCTATGGTAGAGAGATTGATTTCTTTGGTTTTGAGTATAGCCTATTAGAAGCCCTAGTGGCACAGTGGTTAAAGAGCTCAGCTACTCCATGGGAGGAAGATGAGGCAGTCTACTTCCACAAGTTCACAACATGGCAACTCTATGGGGCACTTCCACCCTGTCCTCCACGGGCCCTGTGAGTCAGAACTGACTCCACAGGTAGTCGGGTTTGGGGATTATACCATGTTCAGTGGATTGATTGGAAGCCTTGTTCCTTTGAGATCAGGAATAAGAAAAATATAACCATTGTCATTTGTACTGCTGACGGCTTTGGCCAATGCAATAATCAAGAGAAAGACCAACAACAGGTGGAAAATATATCAAAAAGAGTCAAGGTTGTCCTTGTTTGAAGGTGACATGATCACTTGAATAAAAAAACACTTCAGAGTCCTTAGAAGAATGTTGGAATTAGCAAGACTTCTACAGCATTTACAGTACGAAGTTAACCATAAGATGTTTCTTCTCACTGGTAATCTCAAACTAAAATGTATCATCATGAATTAACATACCATTTACAATTGTAAGAAAAATTACCTGATACCTAAGTCTACATCTAATAAGGGATTCATGGGACCTTTATGAAGAAAGTTAAAATTCATTAAAGGATATAAAGAAAGATTGGAATAAAAAGAAAATACACCCTATTCAAGGACAGGATAGCTTAACATTTAAAGATATGACAGTTCTTCCCAACAGCTATACTTTAATGAAATGCCAATAAAGATTCCAAGAGTAATTTTTGAAAATCTCACCAGTCTTATTCTAACATTGACATGAAAGAATAAAGGCCTGTAAAAAAAAATCAAAATCAATTTCAGAAAAAGGAGAAGACTGAAAGCAGGCCTGGCCCACAGGACAGGCAGACCCTGCATGGAATTCTGCTTTTCATTTGTTTGTTTAAAGTATGGTTTTGGTACAGAACGAAACCAGTTGGTGTTGAGAAGACCCTGAGTCATGGTGACCCCATTCGTCATGGAGCAGAATGGATCTGTAGTTTTCTCAGCGGTCATCTTTACAGAAATAAATTGCCAGGCCTTTCTTCTGCCTGTTGAATGGGTTCAAACCACCAACCTTTAGGTCGGTAGTCAAGCACAAATTGTTAGTGCCACCCAGGAACTGTGGTTTGGGTATACAAAAAGAAATCAAATCCATAGCCTCAAATGGGTTCTGACTCACAGCTACCCTGTTGGGACAGAGTGGAACTGCCCCACAGAGTTTCTTTAGGATGCAGTCTTTATGGAAGCAAAGCCCAAACCAAACCCACTGCCATGGAGTGGATTTCGACTCACAGTGCTCCTAGAAGACAGAAGAGAACTGCCCCAGAGGGTTTCCTAAGCTGTAGTCTTTATGGAAACAGACTGCCTCATCTTTCTCCCATGGAGTGGCTGGTGGTTTGAACCGCTGACTTTCCGGTTATCACCTGCATGCTTTAACCACTGCACCACCCAGGCTCCCTGGTTTGGGTATAGAAGCAGTTAGACGATGGAATAGATAAGTAAAGACAACATGACAGAAGCTCACCAACAAATCTCTGTGTGTTTAGAGGCCTGTTTATGAGAGATGAGACACCACACATGTACTCCAGTGAGAAACAAATGGAGTTTTAGAGACAGGCCTGAGTCCAAATGGCGCACATCATAAATATCGTTGTTGTTGTTGTTAAGTGCCGTCGAGTCGTTTTCGACTCATAGCGACCCCATGCACAGCAGAACAAAACACTGCCCGATCCCGCGCCAGCCCCACGATCCCTGCTATACTTGAACCCATCATTGCAGCCACTGTGTCAATCCATCTCGTTGAAGGCTTCCCCCTCTTTCATCGACCCTCCACCCTACCAAGAATGACATCCTTCTCCAGGGAATGGTCCCTTCTGACAACATGACCAAAATTGTTTGTTGCTGTTGTTGTTAAGTTCCCTCGCGTTGTTTCCGACTCATAGCGACCCCATGCACAGCAGAATGAAACACTGCCTGATCCCGTGCCAGCCCCACAATCCCTGCTATACTTGAGCCCATAATTGCAGCCACTGTGTCAATCCATCTCGTTGAAGGCCTCCCCCTCTTTTGTCGACCCTCCACCCTACCAAGCATGACATCCTTCTCCAGGGAATGGGCCCTTCTTACAACATGATCAAAATAGGTGATATGAAGTCTGGCCATTCTTGTTTCCAAGGAACATTCTGGCTGCACTTCCTCCAGGACATATCTGTTAGTTCTTTTAGCAGTCCATGGTACTTTCAGCATTCTTCGCCAGCACCACAACTCAAAACCATCAACTCTTCTTCCGTCTTCCTTATTCATTGTCCAGCTCTCACATGCATACGAGGCGATTGGAAATACCATGCCTTGTGTCAGGCGCACCTTAGTCCTCAAGGAGATAGCCTTGCTCCTCAGCACTTAATACAGTTGCTTCGCAGTTGACTTTCCCAATGATACATGTC
>NW_006922174.1:119275-142000 GCF_000298275.1 Orycteropus afer afer
ACAGGCATATGAGTTGGACATTTACCTAAAGTAGATACACTCCTTGGAGAGAACAATCATGGGAGAAAGAAGGGCTGATTATGCACAGGGAGACAGCTCAGGGGGCAGGAGTGTATGGAGGAATGGACACTGGGAAGAGGTAACTATGGGGAGGAAGTGGGAGGGGAGCTGTTGCATCGTGGTAAACTGTGGTCAATGACAAGAGACAAAGTACATGTGAACTGCTGTATGGAAAGTGAATTTGCTCTGTAAACCTTCACCCAAATCACAATTAAAAAAAAAAAAAAAAAGACAAAAAAAAATTAACATCTAGAACACACAAGAAATTATCAAAAGCTGGCAAGAAAGACAAGAGTTTTAAAAACTGTGGGTCATATACATGACGAGATACGACACAGGAGGCATTAACGTCACTACAAAATGAAGAAGTGGGGAGTTGCGTTATGAGACACAGAAGTGCAGATCAAAACAACAGTGTCATTCTTTGCACTCACTCTGACTGGCAGTACTTTGAAAGAATGTAAAACTTTGGTGAGAATTTGGCAAAACGTAAACTCTCCTGTCACTGCTGTTCTGGAGAGCATGTTGCCTGTTCCTAGGTGGTCACCCCCATGACTCAGCAATCCCACTCCTGGATAAGATGCCAGGAAAATCTGTAAGCATCTAAAGGCAAGGACGTTGTAGTATGATTGTTCAAGACAGACTGGGAAGGGGCAGACGATATCCAAGTGTCCATGATGAGGGGAATCAATGAGGTAAGATGTGGCAGATGCATGATATGACCCTAAGGTTATGGATTCTGCAGCCTTGCAGGTGCATGTCAAAACTCCAAACCAAACTCACTGCCATGGAGTTGATTCTACTCATAGCAACCCCTCCTTGGGTTTCCAAGGCAGTATCTCTACGGAAGTAGATTGCTCAGTCTTTCTGGAGTGAAATAGCTATAGCACAATGACATGTATGGAAATTTCAGATGAACACCTAATCCTTGAACTCTCAGATTATCAGAGTTGTTCATGTATTTTAGGGCATTGGAATGAGTCACTGTGCAGTGGGAATGAAGGGAATGAGGACTGGAATCTTGTGAGAAGGGAAAACAAAATAAGCGAGAGGGCCTGTGTCGAGAACAATGATGCTGATGTCCTGAGCAGTGAGGTGTAACATTAACAACTCCAGAAACTGTGGGCCAGAAGTATTAATAACAGCAATACCAACAATGTGTGGATAAAAGCATGTGCTTTGGAAAGCCTGAGCTCAAAACTCAATGTATCATGAGCTAAACATGGGGTCTTAGGAAAGCCACTCAGCTGTCTGAGTCTCACTTTCCTCAAACATGCCATGAAAATGACTCCAGATTCAAGAAAGAACGGGGTGACAGCCTTCTGTGCGGCTTACATCCCAACACAGAGGAGCAAAAGTCCTCAGACTGGACCAATGAGCAACATCACAATGAATGGAGAAAAGACTGAAGTTGTCCAAGAATTCATTTTACTTGGATCCACAATCAATACCCATGGAAGCAGCAGTCAAGAAATTAGAATTATTGCACTGGGCAAATTTGCTGCAAAAGACCTTTTCAAAGTGTTCAAAAGCAAAAATATCACCTTGAGGACTAAGTTATACCTGACCCAACCCATGGTATTTTCAATCACCTCATATGCATGCAAAAGTTGGACAATGAATAAGGAAGACCAAAGAATTGATGCATTTAAATTCCAGTGTTGGCAAAGAATATTGCATATATCATGGACTGCTAGAAGAACGAACAAATCTATCTCAGAATTATGGCCAGAATGCTCCTTAGATGATAATATGACAAGACTTTGTCACACATACTTTGGACTTATGAGGAGACACTAATCCCTGGAGAAGGACATCATGCATGGTACAGTTTCAGCAAAGAAGAGGCAGTCCCTCAACAAGATGGATTAGCACAGGGGCTGCACCAATGGGCTTCAGCATAGCAACAATTGTGAGAATGATGTGAGACCAGGCAGGGTTCCGTTATTAGTCAGAACCGAATTGATGGCACCTAATAACAACAATTCTTTGGACATTGTTGACTAAATGACTAAAGTGACTAAAAATACTGATTGCAAAACAATCCCAATTTCTCATCAGTAACCACCAATCACTGATGGCCATATTTTACTAACCTGATGTCCATGTCTGAAGGTCATCCAACCCCTAACCACTCCTTCTGAAAGTCTACCGACCCCTGAGTTCCATGCTTCCTCAAATCACGTACATAATCAGGATTTGCTTTGGTTAGGGAGATAGTATCCTATAAGCACAGTCCTGCCTTGCTTAGCAAGACATGTGTTCAGCTTTGGTTTCAGCTTATGGTTTGAGTGGTGCCCTCCTGAACCTTCTTGACAAGGATAATTAAGCCCATCTTCCAGGGATAATGTAGGGATCAAATACTACCATTTATTAAGAGCTCATGAGTGGGAGGCCTAGGGTATCTAGGAAGTCAAGAGAGCTGCCTAAGCTAGAATCCCCATCTCTAACTTCAGAAAAGAAAAAAGCTGAGTGGAGATAAATTTGAGACATAATGATCTGAATGTTTATATGTACTTATATATTCTTTAATCAACCAGAGTAGCATTTCTTTGGAGGAACTATTGTGTGATAGGATAAATAGTTACAGAAGTGAATGGGGTAACAGGTGTGACACCCAAGGACTGGGAGACAAGGCTTCACACAGGAAGGCAGAGTTGGTTTTCATAGGAGGAGATAGAAGCTTTTGTCACCAGAGGGGAAGGACGAGCACAGCAGGGAAAGCAGGAGGGATGAGGCAGACAGATAGCAATGACATGAGGTTGTCACTGTCTGGGAGAAGAGCCAAGAGAAGGGCCATCGGAGAGCAGAGGCATCCAACAGTTCCCACAGTGAAAGGATGGATTTGCTGTCTAGTGACTGAAGAAGGAGCAGGCTTTGGAGAAAGCAAGGCAGGGAGGTGTGAGGCATATCATGAGTTTTGCCATGGAGACCCCTTGGAGAGATTTTCAAGTTTTTGCTAAATTGCTCTGCAGTAAAAATTATAATATTTAGCAGTGCTCAGAGTAAGATATTTTTTGTAGAAAATGTATAAAATATAAAATACTGAGCTAACCAACATAATACAGAACAGAGACTGCACTTGAGGAAACATAAGAGACTGAGAAGACCAAAAAAATAAAATTTGCAGAAATCTCAGGAAAGAGTTTGGACTTCCACCATGGATTGTACCATGGACTTTCAGAAGAACAAACAAATTTGTGTTCAAGGAATTACAGCTGGAATGCTCCTTGGGTATGAGAATGGCCAGACTTCATCTCTCGTGCTTGGTCATGTTGTCAGAAGGGACCGATCCCTGGAGAAGGATATCATACTTGGTAAAGTTGAGGGTCAGTGAAAAAGGGGAAAGACCCTCAATGAGAGGGACTGACACAGTGGCTGCAACGATGAACTCAAACATAGCAACAATTGTGAGGAGGGTGCAGAACCAGACAGTCTTTCATTCTGTTGTCCACGGGGTTGCTATGAGTCCAAACTCAATGGCACCTAACAGCAACAATAATGGTTGCTGTGAGGCGTTAATAAAATAACACATCATTGTTATTAGTTGCTGTCAAGTCAGCTCCAACTCATGGTGATTCCATCTATAACAGAATAAACCATTGCCCAGGCCTATACCATCTCAATGAATAATCATATGCTTGAATTCACTGTTGCAGCCATTGTGTCAATCGATCTCATTGAGAGTTCCTGTCACCTTTTGTTGGCCTTCCACTTTACCAAACATGATGTCCTTCTATGGGGATCGGTCCCTCCTGATGATGCACCCTGAGCAAGTGAGTCAAAATCTCAGACCATATTCTGTGGTGATCTATAAGGTTTTCTTTAGTTCCTTCCAGTCTTAGTCTGGAAACTCCACCAAAACCTGCTCACCATGGCTGAACCTGCTGGTATTTGAAATAATGATGCCATCGCTTCCAGCATCATCACAATATGCAACTACCACAGTTTGATACATTGACCGATGGGTGATGGAATACATCCTGGTAACAGCTTAATAAGCCTGACCAGGGATATGCAATAAAAGCGTTAGCTCTGCCAGAAAGTAAGAATAAGAAAATTATGGAAGTTTTCAGAGAGATGACTTAAATCCAACCAATTACTCAAGTGAAGTTACTTGAGTAAGGTTTTCAACAAGATGAAGCTTGAGAATTAGGAAATCTCTAACTTGAGTCAATCTGGGCAACAAGGAATATGTAACTGGGTGTCTATGGCTCCAAATTGCATGACCTGGTCCTAAGTCTCTAGTATGGGTGAAAAGGCAGTAGCAAATGTGCTTCATGTCTTGGTTATCCATTGCTATACAAAAGTCCCTGCTGATGCAAATGATCTACACACTTGGCTGCTTCCCAAAAGTTTGGAAGTTTGAGTTCACCCAGAAGTCCTTGGAATAAAGGTCTGGTGACCTACTTCTAAATAATTGGCTACAGAAAACCCTATGAGGCTCTATTCCACTCTGACTCACATGGACTCACCATGAGTGGGAATTTAACTAGATGCTCATTGGTTTATTACCGTAGGGCACATTATATACTTGTGCATGTGTTTATGGTCTTCTTCCTTGCTCCACCCAAGACTCTAAACTTTATAAAGCAAGGACATTGACAGTTCTCATCAGGACTACATCCTCACCATCTAGACTGTGTCAGGCAAAAGATGGCCACTCAATAAATGTATAAATAAAGTCTCTATATATTTGAATTTTGAAATGGCTTGAAATGTTTAATTATATGTGACATACTAGAATATGCTGTTGTTGTTATGTGCCGTTGAGTTGGACCCGACTCATAGTGACCCTTCCTTAGGTTTCCAAGGCAGTATCAGTATGGAAGTAGACTGCCCATCTTTCCTTCCGAGGAGTGTCTGGTTAGCAGTCAAGTGCCTTAGGCACTATGCTACCAGAGCTCCTATATACTTACTTTTTAATTTCAATTTACAAAATATCCAGGATTAATTAAAAACATCTAGGCATATCATGAAACAGTGGAGTACCTACGTGGCAAAAGTGATTAAGAACTTGACTACTATCCAAAAGGTTTGTGGTCTGACCCCAGAATGCCTCAGAAAAAAGACCTGGTGGTCTGTTTCAACAGATCACAGCCTTGAAAACTCTATATAGCAGTTGCACTGCTTATACATGGGGCTGCCATGAGTCTGAATAAACGGGATAGCAAACTAGCAGCAAAAATTAGAAATGAAGACAAAATGAAAAAAAGCAAGAGGAAAACAGATCATGGAAATATGCCCAGAAGGGATTCCTTCATTGCAGTTATCAGACATGGACCTTTAAACAACTACAAGTAAGGCCCCTCCTTGGGTTTCTGGGATGGTATCTCTACGGAAGTAGATTGCCCAGTCTTTCTTCGGAGCAGTGGCCAGTGGGTTTGAACCATCAGCCTTCTGGTTAGCAGTCAGATGCCTTAGGCACTAGGCCACCAGAGCTCCACACTCCCCCCTTTTTTAAGTACAATGTTCAGGAATATACACAACAAAATGGGGAAATTCAGCATAGGAGTGCAATCTACCAAAAAAAAATCAAAGGCAAGTCACAGTGTTGATAAATAAAATGAGTTTAACACCAGGTTAGGTGCACAGGAAGAAAGAATTTATGAAGTGAAAATAAGTCAATAGAAAATACCAAGATTGAGGTACAGAAAGAAAAAAAAAAATACAGACAAGAACATAAGAGATGTAGAGAGTGTGGAAAAATGAACACACAGGAAGTCAGTCACATGCCCAGAAGGAAAGACAAAGAAAAGAGATGCTAGCTTAGTTTCCCTAACCTACTAGTTTAAAAGCTCCGTGAAACCCAGGGCGAATAACAACATGCACACATATGGTCATGTGTGTACACACAGGCATGCACATATGCACTCACATACACACACAATAGGGCACAATATAGGCAAACAGCTGGAAACCAAAGACAGAGAGAAAATCTTGAATAATGCAACATAGAAGAAAAAAGAAAAAAAATTATCCTCGAAGGGGAAGTAAGGAGACTGGCAGGTGACTTTTAAACAAAATTGAGAAAAGCAAAAAAAATGAAAAAAGACAACCTTAAAGTGCTTAAAGAAATAACTACCAAGTGAAAATGCTTTACCCTGTGAAAATATCCTTTAAATGAGGGAAAGGAAGGAGGGAGGGAAGGGAGGAAGGAAGGAAGGACAAGTACCCAAATGCCCATCAAATGATGCATCTGCGTAATTTGTTTACTGATCTACATAAATGACATACGGCCATTCACAGTGGAATCTCATATACTAATGAGAATGAATTAACTGCAATCACAAAGCCATAAATGAGTGTCTGAAGCACAACGATGGTCAAAAGAAACCAGACCCTGTGGTACATGTTGCATGATCCCACCGATGTGAACTTCAAAAATACGTAAGACTACTGTGTAACATTAAAGTCACAGCAGCAGTTACTGTCTGGGGGGCTCCTGAATGACAGCATGACAATGGATTCGGGGTGTCCACAGAGCTGTTTACAGAGCTGAATGCTGGTTACGTGGCCGTGGCCAACTGAACATCATCCATTGTTCATATGCTGTGACTTGAGCACATTTCTGCTTGTATCTTCTAGCTCAATAATTAAAAAAAAAAAAAAAATGAAGGTGACGATAAATAGATTTTTCAGCCAAATGGTGACAATTTCTAGCCAGAAGAACTATTTTAAAACAGATACCAGTGGAATTCTTATGGCAGAAAGAAAATGACCCCAGAAAAGGAAAAAAATAAGCTGAGAAGGAATGAAGAATGTCACAAGTGTTAACTCTGCTGGTAAATCCAAATGAACACCAACTGTTTAAAAAGATAAAAGAAATAAAGTACTGGGGGAAGGCACTTGACTGCTAATCAGAAGGCTGGTGGTTCAAACCCACCAGGCACTTCTCAGAAGGAAGATGGGGCAATCTACTTCCATAGTGATACTGTCTCGGAAACCCAAGGACGGGTCACTATGAGTCGGGTCTGACTTGACGGCACATAACAACAACAACATATATGCTGAATATATATAATACATGTTGACGTCTGTGGGAACAACAGCATTAAAGGTAGGACGAGGTGGGGAGGAGAGTGCCAGGCTTTCTAGGTCTTTGCATTGTCTTGGGTACAATTGTAAACATGGACAATACCAAGTCTTGGGAAGAATATGAAGCAGAAGAAATGCTGAAAATGCTTTGGTGAATGGAAGTTAGTCTATACTGGAAAGTTCTTCGACATTACCTACCCAAAATAAACATGAGGGTACCCTGGAAGCATGCGCCTACACTCTTAAGCAAATGTGCAATGACAATGTGTGCGTATGTCACCAAATGACATGCGCATCAAAGGAGTGTCCTAATGGCCAAATACCAGAAGCAAGCCTGGTGCCCACCAGTACTAGAAGCAGTGAACAGCTGTGGGTGGTTTACAGGAGAGTACTGCCTGGCAATGGAGAAGAAAGAGCTCCTGCTGCCTTGACAACACGGAAACCTTTCACAGACACAGTGTGGTTTGAAGGAGAGCAGATTTGAGAGAGAAATGGCTGTGTGCCACATGATGACAGAAATCATGATGCTGACGACTGGAGAGGCTACAAGGGAGGCTTCTGGATTGATGCCTGTGCGTCAGTGTGGATAACATGCATGCATTTTCTTTACACAAATCCATTCGTTCACTCCTCCAAACTTACACTTTAGGTTCTGTGTTTTATTTTAGTTCCTGTAGTGCCTAAGGCATTTGACTGCTAACCAGAAGGCTGGCAGTTCAAACCCACCAGCCACTCCTCAGAAGGAAAATTGGGCAATCTATTTCAGAAACCCAAGGAGGGGTCGCTATGAGTCGGATCTGACTCAATGGCAGTGAGTTTGGTATTTTGTATTTTTGGTTTCATTAAAAAAAAAAAAAAGAAAGAAAGAAAAAAGAAAAGTTATTCTTAAAAGGAATAAGAAAATATTACTAAATTCATGTAATGGATAGAATGGTGTACCTCCAAAGTATATGCTGAAGTACTAAGGCCTGTACTTATATATGAGCCTGTTTGGGAAGAGCAGTTTTCTTCTGTTATCTTAATGAAGTCATGTCCATGTAGGGTGGGTCCCAAACCTAATCACTTCTGAGTGTGTCTTATGAAAAGGGTGGAACAGACACAGAGCCACACACACAGGGGAAGAGAGCATGTAAGTCACCGTCTGGAAGTCAAGGAACACCAGGGAATGCGGGCTTACCCACAAGGAGAGACCTTCCACCAGACCTGATGCCCTGATTTGGACACATTGTGCCCAAACCTGAGAGAAATAAAAGCCTGCTCTTTACAGCCGCCTGTGTATGGCATTTGTGTTACAGCAGCCTAGGACTAGTCATAAAATGTTTCCAAATACTTGGAGAACTAAAGAAATCCCACATTGGTTAGTCTAACTCATTAGATTTACAAGCATTATTTAAAAGCTTGGAAGGTTTGTTGGTTAAACAACTGAAATACAAAAGATGAAAATCTAATAAATCACATTTATTAATTCTGTTTAAAACACTCACAGAAATTTAATTATCTAAGTTTATAAATAGGATCAAACATTAATCAAAGTTGAATTTGAAAGGATAAAGAAGTTTTTCTTTTCTTATTTGTGATCTTAATGAATCAAATAATAATTTTAAAACTTATGATCCTAAGTAACCCTTGAATAATCTTTTGTAGTGTCAAAAGCTATTCACAAAGATATTAAAGACCTCAAATTAACTGTATACAATGTGGCCATCACAGTCCCTGGTATAAAAATAAACAATGAGTGCAGATAGTGTCATTGTTATTATTCTAATTATGTTTGCCCTCATTTCATCTTTGTCATTTCTTATGCTGTGTCCATACAATTTGCATTTGCTTTCTTCTCTGTGTACAAGCCACTCACTCTCAGCCACTCCAGCTCCATACTTGACACTTGTAGTATAGACAATCACCTCTGAACCATCTGTACCTGCCATTGTGACCATTGGTTACCTGTTGTTGTTGTTGTTACGTGCCTTCGAGTCGGCCCTGACTCATAGCGACCCCTCCTTGGGTTTCCGAGGCAGTATCACTAAGGAAGTAGGATTGCCCAACCTTCCTTCCGAGGAGTGGCTGGGAGACCACATCCCAAAGGCAGCTACTCAGCTGCTTGTGGTAGATCCCACCATGGAGTTGATTGCCAGCCTCATCATGGGGAATAACTACCACCAGCTGCCCAGCCACTCAAGCAGGCCCAGCCGAGTGGACACACGAACGTAACCACCACAGAGGGCATGCATCTGTGATCCCAGTCCTCTCAGCAAACTCTGCATCAGGACCTTCTTAATTTTCCAGGGAGTCATGGTGGGCTGAGATGCTGAAGGTACGGTAGGCAAGGACTCCTGATCCCTGAACCCCCGCTGGGCCTTCCCCTCCCCAAATGTTGATAGGGACTTGCAGACCCTGGGGCTGAGCAAACAGGGGCCTATTGTTGAAGGGCCAGAGAAGCCATCTTGCTGACCAATTACAGAAGTATAACAAATTAACAGCTATGATCAGAGGAGACATTAGCCATGATGATTAATTCTCTCTCTCTCTCTCTTGTCCTCTCCTTCCTGCTACATAAGTAGGTTAGTCACTGCAGGTAGTTTCCTTTCCTAACACATCCCTTAGAGCATGTGACATAAACACACTGCCCATTCTTATCTGATAACTGCTGTTTAAGGAGCCAGACACTCTGAGAAAAGAGACACCAAGCAACCAAGATAAAGAAGAAACAGGGACATTCCCGGCCAAGAGGCCTGAGTGTCCCCACTCCTATATGTTTCCCTTCTCTGGAGTTAATCTTCCCAGAAAAGTGCAAAGAGTTTACAAAATGAGTCAGACTAAGGCAGGTTTGACATCATAGACCAGAGTGACAGAAAGTTCACAAGAAAGTAGACTCATCCTGATAGCAAGAAGAAGACATGATGGGCATTATTCAAGCCCCTCTACCTCTCAGCCAAATTTCCTTTAAAAACCCTAACATTTTCTTAGCTCAAGGAGATAGACTTTTCAGAGAAACAATTCTCTCTGTCTCCTGGGGTATCGATACTCAATAAAGTCTTTTGTTTTCCTGCTTCCACCTATTGTGATAATTGGCTCTACATGACAGGGTAAATGATTAAAGTCAATGGGAAACTACAACAACACAATTCTAACATGACTACTAATGGCCAAGACCCTTCAGGAATGAAGATTTGAGTCACCTCACCAGGCAAAGTACCATGACCAGTTGAAGTGCTTGCTGAAGTAAAGGGAATGTGGAATGGAATGGGTGGTAGAAGAAGGTGGTTCTAAATACCAGTTTTGATCACATGACCAGCTGCAGAACTGAGGACTCTTATTGCCTGTGAACAGACTTCGTGCAGAATCTATAAACTATTGACAGGAAATCCAGCAGGTCTCTCCCTTACAGGACAGTGTCCTGGACATGGAAAGTTCTCTTTTGAAGCACTTACTAATGAAGATCAAAGACTACAACCTTCAGCATGGATTACACTTCAACATAAGGAAAACAAAACTCCTCCCAATTTGACCAATAAGCAACATTGTGATAAATGGCAAAGAAACTGACATTGTCAAGGAATTCATTTTATTTGGATCTATAATCAATGCCCATGGATGCAACAATCAGGAAATCAAACAATATATTTCCCTGAGCAATCTGCCACAAAAGACTTCTTTAAAGTGTTAAAAAGTAAAGATGTCACTTTGAGGACTAAGAAATGCCTGACCCAG
Source organism: Orycteropus afer afer (assembly GCF_000298275.1). Classification (NCBI taxonomy): domain Eukaryota; kingdom Metazoa; phylum Chordata; class Mammalia; order Tubulidentata; family Orycteropodidae; genus Orycteropus; species Orycteropus afer. The sequence goes on from NW_006922174.1 coordinate 130,085, forward strand.
GCCATGGTATTTTCAATCATCTCATATGCATACAAAAGTTGAGCAATGAATAAGGACAAACAAACAAACAAAATTAATACATTTTAATTATGATGTTGGAGAGGAATATATAGATATCACATGGACTGCCAGAAGAATGAACGCATCTGTCTTAGAAGAATTACAGCTGGAATACTCCTTGTAAGCAATGATGGGGAGACCTTGTCTCACGTATTCTGGACATGTTATCAGCAAGGACCAGTCCCTGGTCAGTGAAAAAGAAGGTCCTCAATGAGATCAATTGACAGAGTGGATGCAACAACGGGCTCAAACATAGCAAAGATTGTGCGAATGGCTCAGGATTGAGCAGTGGTGTTTCCTTCTATTATAGACAGGGTCACTATGAGTCAGAACCAATTTGATGGCTCTTACTAAGAACAGCATATTTCTGAAGAAGGGAAAAATTATTTGTTATGAATTGAATCGTGTGCCCCCAAAAAAGATATGTTGAAGTCCTAATCTCAAATACCTGTACATGTGACCTTATTTGGAACAGGATCTTTGAAGGTGTTTTCAGTTAACTGACATGAGGTCACATAGAAGTAGAATGTGTCCTAATTCCATCTGAATGATATCCTTACAAAGAGAAGAAAACCAAAAAACCAAACTCACTGCTGTCAAGTCAGATCTGACTCATAGAGACCCCTCCCTGGGTTTCCAAGGTGGTATCACTATGGAAGTAGATTGCCCGACCTTCCTTCCAAGGAGTGGCCGGTGGGTTTGAACCACCAGCCTGCTGGTTAGCAGTCAAATGCCTTAGGCACTATGCTACCAGAGCTCCCACAAAGAGAAGAGACACAGAAAAACAAGGAGGAGGAATAGGACCATGGAGTTGTACTACATCTATAAGCCAAAGAACACCTGGGGCTACTGGAACCTGGGAAAATCAAAATAGGACCCTCCCTAAAGCCTTCAGAAAGAGCAGGGCCTTGCTGATGTCCTGAACTGGGATTTCTGGCCTTCAGAACTGTGAGATAAAAAGATTTTGTTTCAAAGCCAGCCACTTTGGGGTATTTTGTTACAGTAACAGTAGGAAGACCAGAGAATAATTGATGCTTCTCAGTTGTGGTGTTGGCAAAGAATATTGAGTGTACCAAAGAGTTGCCAGAAGAATTCACAAATTTGTCTTAGAAGTACAGTCACAATGCTCCTTAGAATGAGGATGACAGGACTTCGTCTCACACAATTTGGACATGTTATTGAAAGGGCCAGTTTCTGGAGGACATCAAGCTCGGTAAAGCAGAAGGCCAGAACAAAAGGGAAAGACACACAATAAGATGAACTGGCACAGAGGTAGTGTCAATGAGCTCAACCAGTCTTGATTGTAAGGATGTTGCAGGACCAGGCAGGGTTTCATTCTGTTCTGCATAGGGTCATTATTACTCACTTACTGCTATCGAGTTGGATCTGACTCATAGTAACCCCTCCTTGGGTTTTCGAGGTGGTATCATTAAGGAAGTAGATTGCCCAACCTTCCTTCTGAGGAGCAGCTGGTGGATTTGAACCCCCAGCCTTCTGGTTAGCAGTCAAATGCCTTAGGGTCATTATTAGTTGGAACCAAATTACCACACCCAACAACAAGAGGCAATGGAGACTTGTACGAATGATCAGCCCTGTCTTGGTCAATCAGCAACAGGATTACCTGAGAGGACAATTCTCTCTTTGGTATGTTAATTTCAAGTTACTGTTCCATAGTAAAATGTATGAATGGGTACTTATTGGAACTCCTAGGGTACCTAAAAACCACTGACTTAACTTATTCTACCATCTAAACATGACAAAGCTCAAGTGTAAGGTGAGTCATTAGACTTATTTCTTAAGCTGGTCCTCAATATAAAAAGACGTATTCAAGTGAAACACATAATATGCCTTTCTGGTCTGAATATTAAAAAATTAAAAGTATTGATTGGCTTTCTTATGTCAGTTTACAATTAATGAGTCATTGGAAATGGCCCATTCTCCAAAGGTTAGGGGAAACTGAGTCGGGCACAAAGTGGGAGACTTGAATTAGTTCTGAAACTATTGTCTGCTGTTAAGTTACAATACTAAACATGATTAATAATAGGCTCACAAGGTGTGGAAAGAAGACATTCTGACCAGGCACAAGTGAGAATGAAATAGGGTGCTGGATGAGGATAATTTGGGAGGGTAACTATAATTTGACACACAAAAAAAAAACTGTTTAAAAGGTTTTTCAAAATCAATAGTAAAATTAAGACTTGCACAACAGAAAATCAATGTCATATTGTATAGATTAAGGGGAAGAGTGACATATCTAGCATTCACTCAAATGGCTAACTAACTACCAGTTCAAAAATGGTCACAGCAGTATATTGACAGGGAACTTTCAGATATTCAAGCTGGATTCAGAAAAGGGCATGGGATTAGGGACATCATTGCTGTTATCAGATGGATCTTGGCTGAGAGAGAAGAATACCAGAAAGATAGTTACCTGTGTTTACTGACCATGCAAAGGCATTTTATTGGGGGGATCATAACACATTATTGACAACATTGCAAAGAATGAGAATTCCAGAACACTTAATTGTACTCATGAAGAACCTGTACATTAACCAAGAGGCTATCATTCAAACAGTGCAAGGGGACACTGCATGGTTTAAAATCAAGAAGAGTATATATCATGGTTTCACCATACTTTTTCAGTCCACTTGCTGAACAAATAACCAGAGCAGCTGGACTATCTGAAGAAGAACATGGCATAAGGATTGAAGAACATGACATAAGGATTGAAGGATTGAAGATCATTAACAACCTGTGATATGCAGATGACACAACCTTGTTTGCTGAAAGTGAAGATGACTTGAAGCACTTACTGATGAAGATCAAAGACTACAACCTCCAGTATGGATTACACCTCAATATAAAGAAAACAAAAATTCTCACAAATAGACCAATAAGCAACATCATGATAAATGGAGAAAAGATTGAATTTGTTAAGGATTTCATTTTACTTGGATCCTCAATCAACATCCATGGAAGCAGTTGTCAAGAATTCAGCTATCGTATTGTGCTGGGCAAATCTGCTGCAGAAGACCTCTTTAAAGTGTTAAGGAGCAAACATAGCACTTTGAAGACTAAGGTTCTCCTAACTAGGCCATGGCATTTTCGATATCCTCATATGCATGTGAAAGCTGGACAGTGAATAAGGATGACCGAAGGAGAGTGGATGATTTTGAGTTGTGGTGTTGGCTAACAACTCTGAAAATACCGCAGACTGCCAGAAAAACAAACCAATCTGTCCAGGATGAAGTGCAATCGCAGCACTGCTTAGAAGTCAGAATGACCAAACTTTGTCTCACCTACTTTGGTCATGTTGTCAGAAGAAACCAGTCCCTAGAGAAGAGCTACTAAGAAATAACTGCACAAGTGAGAAAAAAACTTAAATCTATTAAAATACTGAAATTTAAGAGCCAGTATGCCTGGATGGTAGCAACTCACATACAACCTTCTGTGATTTTAGAGTCAGTGGTCTGGCTTCTGGCTGCTAAGACCTGCCTTAGTCTGAGTTTCAAACCTCCAGCAGCTGACAATTCCATATAGGTACTTAGCTGTCTGGTGATTCATGTATCCAAAAGTTATTTCCATGTAGCATAGAAGGGTTAGTCAAAATGACTAGATAAGATCCCTTCTAGTGAGGTTTTAAAGAATCTTTTCATTGACACTGAAAAATTATAGTGGTCTGGCTTAATATTAACCAGACATTGAGGTCCTGGTCACTAGTCCTCAAAGGCTTCTGTAACCAGGAAAAGCATTCCTTAGAGTAGTGGACAAAGAAAAGAAGTCCATGAGAGCCACAATATGGCCTTAATTATATCCCTCCTGAATTTAGAGACCATCTAAAGAATAGATTTGATGCATTGAACACCAATGACCAAAAACCAGAAGAATTGTGGGATGACATCAAGAACATCAACCAAGGAAGAAAGCAAAAGGTCATTAAAAAGACAGGGAAGGAAGAAAAGACCAAAATGGATGTCAGAAGAGACTCTGAAACTTGCCCTTGAACGGAGAGTAGCTAAAGCAAATGGAGGAATTGACAGGATAAAAGAACTGAACAGAAGATTTCAAAGAGCTGCTCGAGAAGACAGAGTCTAGTATAATGAAATGTGCCAAGACCTGGAGTTAGTAAACCAAAAGGGAAGAACACACTCAGCAATCCTCAAGCTGAAAGACTGAGGAAAAAATTTAAGCCTCGAATTGCAATATTGAAAGATTCCATGGACAATATGTCTAAAGATGCAGGAAGTATCAAAAGAAGATGGAAGGAATATGCAGAATCACTGTATGAAAAAGAATTGGTAGATGATCACCCATTTCAGGAGGTGGCATTTGATCAAAAACCGATGGTACTGAAGAAAGAAGTCAAAGCTTCACTGAAGGAATTGGCAAAAAACAAGGCTCCGGGAATTGACAGAATATCCATTGAGATGTTTCAACAAATGGACACTGCACTGGAGGCACTCACTCGGCTATGCCAAGAGATTTGGAAGACAGCTACCTGGCCAACTGACTGGAAGAGATCCATATTTGTACCCATTCCAAAGAAAAGTGATCCTATAGAATGTGGAAATTATTCAACAACAACCTTGATATCACACACAAGTAAAATCTTACTGAAGATAATTCAAAGATGGTTGCAACAGTATACTGACAAAGAAATGCAAGCTGGGTTCAGAGGATGATGTGGAGTGAGGGAAATCATCAGATGGATGTTGGCTCGAAGCAAAGAAGACCAGAAAGACGTTTTGTTGTGTTTTACTGACTATGCAAAGGCATTTGATTGTGTGGATCACAACAAATTGTGGATAACATTGAGAAGAATGGGAATTCCAGAACACTTAAGTACACTCATGAGGAACCTGTACATAGATCAAGAGGCTATCATTCAAACAGAACAAAGGGATGGTTAAACTGCATGGTTTAAAATCAGAAAGGGAGTGTGTCAGGGTTGTATTTTTTCACCACACTTATTCAATTTGTATGCTGAGCAAATAATCTGAGAAGCTGGACTATATGAAGAAGAACATGGCATTAGGATTGGAGGAATGTTCATTAACAACCTGAGATACATAGATGACACAACTTTGCTTGCTGAAAGTGTGGATGACTCAGAGCACTTACTGATGAAGATTAAATAATACAGTCTGCAGTATGAATTACACCTCAACATGAAGAAAACAAAAATCCTCACAACTGGACCAATAAGCAGCATCACAATAGATGGAGAAAAGACTGAACTTGCCAAAGACTTCATATTACTTGGTTCTGCAATCAATGCCAATGGAAGCAGCAGTCAAGACATAAAAAGATGCATTGTATTGGGCAAATCTGTTACAAAAGACCTCTTTCAAGTGCTGAAGAACAAAGATCTCTCCTTGAAGATTAAGATGAGCCTAACCCAAGACATCGTATTTTCAATCACTTCATATGGATCTGAGAGCTGGACAATGAATAAGGAAGACAGACGAGTTGATGTTTTTAAGTTGTGGTGTTGGGGAAAAATGCTGAAAGTACCATGGACTGCTAAAAGAACTAACAAATCTGTCCTGGAAAAAGTGCAACTGGAATGCTCTTTGGAAGTGAGAATGACCAGACTTCATCTCACCTTCTTTGGTCATGTTGTCAGGAGGGACCATTCTTAGGAGAAGGATGTCATATTTGGTAAAATGGAGGGTCACTGAAAGAGGTCACCCCTCAACAAGACAGATTGACACGGTAGCTGCAGGGATGGGCTCAGGTATAGTAGGGATTGTGAGGCTGACACAGGATGAGGCAGTGTTTTATTCTGTTGTACATAAGGTCTCTATGAGTTGGAGATTGCTTGATGGCACATAACAACAACAAACAACAGCGTAGAGGACAATATTGGAGTTAATATAAGTCATATAAGGGAGGGCTGTGAGCCTTCCAATAATAATTCTGCTTGAGGTGCAATAGAACGCTGTGCATTACTTATGGTAAATCTTTTAATTGACTTCTTGTTGTTATGTGCCGTCAAGTTGGCCCTGACTCATAGTGATCCCTCCTTGGGTTTCCGAGGCAGTATCACTACAGAAGTAGGTTGCCCAACATTCCTTCCGAGGAGGAGCTGGTGGGTTTGAACCACCAGCCTTCTGGTTAGCAGTCAAGTACCTTAGGCACTACGCTACTAGAGCTCCTACTTAATTGACTTAGTCTTATGTAGTTAATTTCAGTTCCATGTAATTCTGGATTGATAGTAGTCTGGAAACTCCATTGGATTCTATTAAAGAGTTTTAGAAATTGTGATGTTGTCTAATGGTATCTTCATTTGAAATATTATAGTCTATTTTGCTGAACCATTTTGGTTAAACTTTTTCAGTAAATTAGCAAAGTAAAACTTATCTGCAGATGACAGTTTAAAAATGCCTATGGTGCCTCGGAAACCCAAGGAGGGGTCGCTATGAGTCGGGGCCGACTCGACGGCACATAACAACAACAACAACAACATGGGTGACTTATAATAATAATTTTTAAAAGTGAAAGATTTGATAAGAATTAATTACAAAATTATTGAAAATCCAAATAAAGTTAATTTAAAAGAAACTTAGATATAAATATTTTTAATTTAATGGTTAAAGTCATTTTTAAAGAACTTTACATATAACATATAATAAACTTGAGATATAATACTAAATAGTTAAGGTTATTAAGCCTCTAAACATTTTAATAGTACAGTGCAGTAAATTACTTAAGTTGCCTCTTCTAGCCATGGTTTTTGTGACCCACATGACTGCATAACCAAAACCAAACCAAACTCACTGTCATTGAATTGGATCTGACTCACAGCAACCCCTTCTTTCGTTTCTGAGGTAGTATTACTACAGAATTGTCCAACCTTCCTTCCAAGGAGTGGCTGGTGAGTTTGAACCACCAGCCTTCTGGTTAGCAGTCAAATGCCTTAGGCATTATGCCACCAGAGCTCCTAGATGACTGGGTGGAACTATACAAATGTAAGGTGCTTGTGGCCCTGCCAAGGGGATTGGATAGCTTGCTAATAATGTAAATAAGGTACATGGCACCATTGTGAACTGCGCCATTGTGAATAGTTGTATGGGACCCTAACATGAAGATAAGTCAGTTTTGCCATCTGCTCGGCTTATAATGAGACATCTGAGAGGAGGAAAGGTGGCTTTCACTACTGTCAAGAAAGAAGAATCAGAAGGGGTTCACAGGCTTGGACCCAACATCCCTGCACTGAACATTCTCAACTGAAGAGACACAGAGAGCTGTAACACTTTGCTGAGACAGTGAGAGATGGAGAGAGACAGTGGCAGAGAGATGGTAGCAGCAGAGGCAGCAGAAGGAAGAGATCAGCAAGAGACAGAGCAGTGGGCTTCCAGGCCCATGGAGCAAGGACATGGAGGGCCTTCAGGCAGGAGGCTTGCTGGCGGGGTGGGGTGCCTCTCTGGCCATCTATGAGGAGAGCTAAGAGACCTCTGCAACACTTGCCTGAGCAGAGCACAGCTCAAGGGGCTTGAGGGCCAAAGGCCAAGGCCAGAGAGAGGCATGCTGTGGCATGGCTGAGAAGAAGCTGCTCTGATCCAAGAACTACGTCCTGAGTCATTTCTGCTCCTGGATTGTAATCTGATACTTCTCCAAGAAACCCCATAATCATTAGTATTGTCTGCCCTCTGTATCGCGCTTGCAATGAATTACTGAACCCAGCAGAGAAGTAGAGAGAGCTGGGGGAGGGACAGTGGTGTCAGAATCGGTACAAATGTTGGAGGGTGGCAGCATGTCTGACCTCTACCTCATAGGAATCAGCCTTCGGATGTAGATGCCGAAGGTGTTTCTGTCTCCCCCTCATGGAGTTAGAGGAGGTCAGATGACGCCATCCCATGCCCTTTGTGCAAATAGTAAAATACCTATGACGTGAGTTTCTGAATTAAAACTATGGTCCTTCATGATATTAGTTACAAAGGAAACAACATTACAACAAAGATAATAACTGAAAAAATAATTATGGCATAATATTATTTACCTGTTATTTAGCATCAGGCAAACATTGACATAAATTTAAAGGAAAATTAGGTACTTCTCCTGATTTGACTATATGTCAAAGCCATAACTTATTAAATAAATACTTTTAATAATTTTTATTTTTTATAAAATAGAAACCTATCTCTTGTGGATTTTATGGAGTTTCATAATCATTAGGAGTTTATTATAGGATACTGAAGAGTAATATTGAGTTATTTAACCAAATATTTTTAAATTAAAAACATCACTTTTTTCTAAAGTTCTGCAGCTTGGTTATTGACTTAGAAATCTATTTTGTCAAACCCTTGTTTTTAAGGCTGTTTGCACAAAGAATAAAATTAACTTTATAAACTAGTAACTGAAGAAAATTCTGTTACCTCAAAATGAGAAACTCAACTCTGCTATTTCACATAAACTCTTTTAGAATTTCATGAATTAATCCATCTTCACCTCAGCACACAAGAACCTTAACCTAATTAAACAAACTCTCTTTTAATAAACTTTTCAAATTTCTTGCCTCTGTTATACATCTTCCACAGTTCAATTCTTTTAATGGCAAAAAGGAACATGCTTATTATCAGAGCCAAATATATATGTTTCTTTTCAGTGATATAAAAAGTAAGAGTTTATAAACTTTAATTACAATGAATATTCATTAATTTAACTGAATATCAATGAGTTACTTAGCAGGCTTCGGGTCTCAGAGGGTGGGGCTTTGGGTCCTGATCTTGCTTTGCTCCTATGTGAGGCTCATAGTTAAAAAGAAGAATCTTGATTCATTCACATTTCTTTAGGGTAACCTAGGCATTTTTGAAAGACAAAATATATTTTAATGCTCAGGTTATTTTTAGGAACCAATTTCTTTTCTTTACTAATCTTGTGGTAAGCAACTTTGTTTTTTCTTCTCAGTCTTTCATTCAATTGTCTTCTAACCTTCCTCTAATCTTCCACATCTGCGTAAGCTTTCTTTCCATATCTTTTTTTCTTCTCATTCTGGAACCATTAGCCTCTTCCTTAACAAAATGCATTCTATATAATATCTAGCTTAGATTAACTCATAAATGTTTTGTTTTTAAGATTTTGCTTTTAAGGTTGGCATCAACATAAAAACTATTGTTAGATGGAAGTTATTTTATAAATTCCTGAGATTATTAGGACTAATTTATATAAGTGTTTATTTATTATTAAACTGATAAGAACAAGTTCTTTGAAGAAATATTAAAATTTAATTTTATAATACCCTCTGGAGGTAGGAAATTATTATGTTTTTCTAAGCCTGGTTTTGTATGCTTTTATAGGATCCTTTAGAGAAGCCATTTAGAATAATTTGTTCCTCATTAAAGCCTTGTAACTTGTTTCCTCAAAATGATCGCTGGAACTCTAAATTACTTTAAATATATATTTAGCTTGGAGTATTGTTTTTTCTTCACATGAACCTTAAGCCTGATTTTATTGTTAGTTCATCTTGCCAGCTAAAGACCTAGTTTCTTGTTTCAAATATACTAATGTCTTTAATTGTATAAAATTTAAAAGATTCCCAAGTGGCTACTGATTTTCCAAACTGTCAGGTGAACAGAACAAAATATGCACACAACAAAATTCAAACTTGATCATTACTTTTGGTTTCTCAAATTCAAACAAATGCCTAAATGGGATTGCCATGGGGGTTAGGCAGTGTATTTTGTCAATAGTAATGTGTTCCTTGGGAGCTCCGGTAGCATAGTGCCTAAGGCACTTGACTGCTAACCAGAAGTCTGGTGTTTCAAACTCACCAGCCACTCATCGGACGGAAGGTTGGGCAATCTCCTTCCATAGTAATACCACCTCAAAAACCCATGAAGGGGTTGCTCATGAGTCGGGTCTGACTCCACGGCACATAACAATAACAACAATAACAATGTGTGCCTTGCTGCAGGGTTTGCCTTGAGACTGGAAGGCAGCCTAATGCTTTTGGCCCTACCCCTTATAACAGTTTATCCTTCCATAGGTGCCTTTCATAGGTGACCATTGCCCTAAGAGCTGTTATTTGTTTGAACCTGTGCCCATTGTTTGCAGCCTAAAACTTCTGAGGTTCCTAGGCAGCAGTCAAGTCTTAAGCCTGAACCAAGATCTTAGTTATTATATCCAAATTTACATGTGAACCAAAAGGGGACAGGCAAACATATAGCTACCACATCCTTCAGTAAAATTCAGGGAGCTTCTACGTAGAAAAAAAGTGGAGGCTTTGACCCAGGAGGTATTTACCGTACTGCAGCTTCTGAATCCACAGTAGAGATGGAGGATCCAAAAGTAACCAAGGGTCAGTGGTCCAGATCCCCAGCATCCTAGAAGCTCTAGAGCCACATTCACCTTCAGGCCCCACACTGGGTGAAGAAGTGTCACAGCAAAATACCAGACTTACACTTTGCAAGATATAGATATATATATATACACACACACACACAGTTACATACATACAATACAGAGTGGCAGGTGTCAGATAGGAATTAGGTAAGAGGAGGGTGCAGAGGATCCCAACAGCTGAGGGAGACAAACTTGTCTGTCAGTTTGTCATCTTGTGAGGCTTGTGCATTGTTGTGAGGCTTGAGGCTGTGCCACTGGTGTTTGAGAGGCCAGCAGAGTTGCACATGATGCACAGGTTTCAATGCAGCTTACAGACTAAGACAGACTAGGAAGAAGGAGGAGGCCATCCACTTCTCAAAAACTGGCCAGGGAAAACCTTAAGAATAGCTGAGAAACTGTCTGATACATTACTGGGCAACTTTATGAATAGCTTGGAAACATTGTCCGACACAGTGCAGGAAGACTAGCCCCTTGGGTTGGAAGGCACTCAAAATAGGATTGGGAAAGAGCTGCCTCATTAAAGTAGAACGAACCTTAATGATATGGATAAAGTAAGTCTTTCAGGACCTCCATGTGCTAACATGGCACAACTCAAATTGAGGAGAAACAGCTATGCATATATCCATTAATAATTGGAACATGGAATGTAGGAAGTATGAATGTAGGAAAATTGAAAGTCATCAAAAATGAAATGGAATGCATAAAGATTGATATACTAGGCATTAGTGAGCTGAAATGGACCAGTTTTGGCCATTTTGAATCAGACAACCATATGATCTACTATGCCAGGAATGACAAATTTAAGAGGAATGGCGTGACATTCATCATCACAAAAGATGTTTCAAAATCTGTCCTGAAGTACAATACTTTCAGTGATAGGATAATATCCATACACCTACAAGGAAGACCAGTTAATGCTACTATTTTTCAAATGTATGCACCAACCACCAAAGGCAAAGATGAGGAAATTGAATATTTTTATCAACTTCTGGGGTCTGAAATTGACCAAACATGCAATCAAGATGTATTGCTTATCACTGGTGACTGGAACGCAAAAGTTGGAAACAAAGAAGAATCAAGAGAAGTTGGAAAATTTGGCCTTGGTGACAGAAATGATGTTGGAGATCATATGGTAGAATTTTGCAAGACCAATGACTTATTCATTGCAAATACCTTTTTTTCAACAACACAAATGGCAGCTATACACATGGACTTCACCAGACGGAGTGCACAGGAATCCAACTGACTACATCTGTGACAAGAGGCAATGGAAAAGCTCAATATCTTCAGCCAAAACAAGGCCAGGAGCTGATTGTGGAACAGACCATCAACTGCTCCTATGCAAGTTCAACTTGAAGTTGAAGACAAATAAAACAAGTCCACAAGAGCCAACATATGACGTTGAATATATCCCTCCTGAATTTTGAGACCATCTAAAGAATAGATTTGATGCATTGAACACCAATGACTGAAAACCAGAAGAATTGTGGGATGACATCAACAGCATCATCC
>NW_006922174.1:142310-143702 GCF_000298275.1 Orycteropus afer afer
CCTTGATAGTGGCTAAGGCACTTGACTGCTAACCAGAAGGCTGGTGGTTCAAACCCACCAGCAACTCCTCAGAAGGAAGATGGGGCAATCTACTTTTGTAGTGATACTGCCTTGGAAACCCAAGGAGGGGTCGCTATGAGTTGGGTCTGACCAACAGCACAGAACAACAACAATAACATGGGCCAGACATTGAATGATGCAGGAAGCATCAAAAGAAGATGGAAGGAATACACAGAGTCACAGCACCAGAAAAACTGGTCAATGTTCATCCATTTCAGGAGGTGGCATATGTTCAAAAACCAATGGTATTGATGGAAGAGGTCAAAGCTGTGCTGAGGGAAATGGTGAAGAACAAGGGTCCAGAAATTGACGGAATACCCATTGAGATGTTTCATTATATGGATGCCCTGCTGGAGGCATTCACTCAGTTATGCCAAAAGATTTGGAAGACAGATACCTGGCCAACTGATTGTAAGAGATCTATATTTGTATTAATTCCAAAGAAAGGTGATCCCACAGAATGTGGAAATTATCGAACAATATCATTAATATTGCATGCAGGTCAAATCTTACTGAAGATAATTCAAAGACAGTTGCAACAGTATATTGACAAAGAACTTCCAGAGGTACAGGCTGGATTCAGAAAAGGACACGGAATGAGGGATATCATTGCTGATGTCAGAATGGATCTTGGCTCAAAGTAAAGAATACCAGAAAGATGTTTACCTGTGTTTTAGTGACTATGCAAAAGCATTTGATTGTGTGGATCATAACAAATCGTGGATAACATTGACAAGAATGGGAATTCCAGACACTTAATTGTATTCATAAGGAACCTGTACATAGATGAGGAGGCTGTCATTCAAACTGAAAAAGGGAACACTTCAGGGTTTAAAATCAAGAAGGGAGTGCACCAGGGTTGTATCCTTTCACCATATTTATTTAATCTGTATGCTGAGCAAATAATCCTAGAAGATGGACTATATGAAGAAGAACATGACATCAGGATTGGAGGAAGAATCATTAACAACCTGTGATACGCTGATGACACAACTTTGCTTGCTGAAAGTGAGAGTGACTTGAAGTACTTACTGATGAAGATTGAAGAATACAGTCTATAGTATGGATTACATCTCCATATAAAGAAAACAAAAATCCTCACAACTGGGCCTATAAGCAGCATTACGATAAATGGAGAAAAGTTTGAAATTGTCAAAGACTTCATATTGCTTGGTTTTACAATCAATGCTAATGGAAGCAGCAGTCAGCACATCAGGTGACATATGTTGTTGTTATTTGCCGTCGAGTCGGACCAGACTCATAGCGACCCCTCCTTGGGTTTCCGAGGCAGTATCACTACGGAAGTAGATTGCCCCATCTTCCTTCTGAGGA
>NW_006922174.1:143802-146087 GCF_000298275.1 Orycteropus afer afer
CATATAGCACTGGGCAAATCAGCTGCAAAGGACCTCTTTCAAGTGCTGAAGAGCAAAGATGTCTCCTTGAGGACTAAGGTGCACCTGACACAAGCCATGGTATTTTCAATCGTCTCATATGCATGTAAGAGCTGGACAATGAATAAGGAAGACTGAAGAAGAATTGACGCTTTTGCACCGTGATGTTGGCAAAGAATGCTGAAAGTACCGTGGACTGCTCAAAGAACTAACAGGTCTGTCTTGGAGGAATTGCAGCCAGAATGCTCCTTGGAGGTGAGAATTGCCAGACTTTGTTTCACATACTTTGGTCATACTGTCAGAAGAGACAATTCCCTGGAGAAGGATGTCATTATTGGTAAGGCTGAGGTTCAACGAAAGAGGGGAAGGCCCTCAACGAGGTGGATTGACATGGTGGTGGTGGCGATGGGCTCAAGTGTAGCAAAAATCATGGAGCTGGCTCAGGTCCGGGGGGTGTTTTGTTCTGCTGTGCATAGGGTCACTATGAGTGGGAGATGACTCAATGGCACTTAACAACAACAACAACATCATTAATATCGTACACAAGTAAAATCTTACTGAAGATAATTCAAAAATTGTTGCAAAAGTATATTGACAGAGAATTTCCGGAAATGCAAGCTGGATTCAGAAGAGGATGTGGAATGAGGGATATCATTTCTGATGTCAGAGGGATCTTGGCTCAAAGCAAAGAATACCAGAAAGATGTTTACTTGTGTTTTATTGAATAGGTAAAAGCATTCAATTGTGTGGATCATAACAAATTATGGATAACATTGTGAAGAATGGGAATTCCAGAATACTTGATTCTGCTCAGAAGGAACCTGTACGTATTCCAGGAGGCTGTTGTTCGAATAGAACAAGGGGATACTGTATGGTTTAAAATCAGGAGGGGAGTTCACCAGGGTTGTATCATTTCACCACATTTATTCAATCTGTATGCTGAGCAAATAATCCGAGAAACTGGACCACATGAAGAAGAGCATGACGTTAGGATTGGAGGAAGACTCATTAACAACCTACGATATGCAGATGACACAATTTGGCCTACTGAAACTGAGGAAGATTTGAAGCACTTGCTGATGAAGATTGAAGACTATACTCTGCAGCATGGATTATACCTCAACATAAAGAAAAGGAAAATTCTCACAACTGGGCCAATAAGCAGCATCAGGATAAATGGAGAGCAGATTAAAGTTGTCAAAGAGTTCATATTACTTGGTTCCACAATCAACACCCATGGAAGCAGCAGTCAAGACATCAGATGACATATTGCACTGGACAAATATGATGGAAAAGACCTCTTTAAACTGCTAAGGAGCAAAGATGTCTCTTTGAAGACTAAGGTGCACCTGACCCAAGCCATGGTATTTTTAATTGCCTCGTATGCATGTGAGAACTGGACAATGAAGAAGGAAGACTGAAGAAGAGTTGATGCTCTTGAGCTTTGGTGTTGGCAAAGAATACCGAAAGTACCATGGACTGCTAAAAGAACAAACAAAGCTGTCCTGGAAGAAGTGCAGCCAGAATGCTCCTCAGAAGTAAGAATGGCCAGACTTCTTCTCACCTACTTTGGTCATGACTTCTTCTCACCTACTTTGGTCATGTTGTCAGAAGGGATCATTCCCTGAAGAAGGATGTCATGCTTGGTAAGGTGGAGGGTCAACGAAAGAGGAGAAGCCCCTCAATGAGATGGCTTGAAATATTGGCTGTATGGTAGTTAAGATTGTGTGTCAACTTGGCTGGGCCTGCTTGAGTGGCTGGGCAGCTGGTGGTAGTTATTCCCCATGATAAGACTGGCAATAAACTCTATGGTGGCATCTACCACAAGCAGCTGAGTAGCTGCTTTAGGGATGGGGTCCACTCTCAGTATATAAGAAGCAGCTTTGGGAACAGTCTCAAGCTTATGGCACACTTGAACCCTGCATGTAGCCTAGTGGTTGTTCAGCAGCCTGCCATGCTTTGCCAATCTTAGGACTTTCAATGGACTTTAATCAATGGCCTGCCATGCGGCTTGGTAACATTAGGACTGTGACTTTTCACTTGTCAACCTTGGGTTTGTCAGCCTCAGCAGCCAGCAGCTGCCTAAGTGAAGAAAGCCTCCAGCTTCAGTGGGCCTGGAGCCAGAGGCAGAGCTGAAAGTAAAGTCTGTGGGCTTTCACCCATAGAGAAGAGTGTTCAGCCAGGGGGCAGTTTAAGCATAGGTACTGAAACAAGGCGGCCTTGTGCTTACTCACTGATCTGCACTGAACACTTTCCCTTGTTACCCT
>NW_006922174.1:152126-180706 GCF_000298275.1 Orycteropus afer afer
CTGATGCCACATTCTTCATATAGTCCATCTTCTCAGATTATTTACTCAGCATACAGATTGAATAAGTATCTATATGCTGCGGTGAAAGGATACAACCATGACACACTCCCTTTTTTATTTTAAATCATGAATTGTCCCCTTGTTCCATTCAAATGACTGCCTCTTGGTCTATGTACAGGTTCCACGTGAGTACAATTAAGTGTTCTGGAATTCCCATTCTTCTCAATGTTACCCAGAATTTGTTGTGATCCACACAATCAAATGCCTTTCCATAGTCAATAAAACATAAGTAAACATTTTTCTGGTATTCTTTGCTTTAAGCCAAGATCCCTCTGACATCAGCAATGATATCCCTCATTCTGCATCCTGTTCTGAATCCAGCTTGCTTTTCTGGAAGTTCTCTGTCAATATATTGCTGCAACTGTCTTTGAATTATCTTCAGTAAGATATTACTTGCATGAGATATTAATGATTCAATATTAACCATTCAATAATTTCCACATTCTGTGGGATCACCTTTCTTTGAAAGGGTACAAATATGTATCTCTTCCAGTCAGTTGGCCAGGTAGCTGTCTTCCAAAACCCTTGGCATAACCGAGTGAGTGCCTCCAGAGGGGCATCCTTTTGTTGAAACAACTCAATGGGCATTCCATCAATTCCTGGCACCTTGTTCTTCACCAATTCCTTCAGTGCAGCTTCAGTTTCTTCCTTCAGTACCATTGGTCTTGATCAAATGCCACTCCTGAAATAGATGAACATCAACCAGTTCTTTTTGGTACATATATACATATATGCCAAGAGATTTGGAAGATATATGTATGTATGTATGTATGTGTGTGTGTGTGTATATATATATATATATATATATGTATATGTATATATATATGTGTGTGTATATATATGTATGTATATGTATATGTATGTGTGTATGTGTATATATATATATATATGTGTGTGTATGTGTGTGTGTGTATATATATATATATATACACACACACATATACACACATATATATACACACACCAAAAAAAGGGAGGTCTGGTAGCATAGTGCCTAAGGCACTTGACTGCTAACCAGAAGGCTGGTGGTTCAAACCCACCAGCCACTCCTCGGAAGGAAGGTTGGATAATCTACTTCCGTAGTGATACCGCCTTGGAAACCCAAGGAGGGGTCGCTATGAGTCGGGGCCGATTTGACAGCACACGACAACAACAACAACATGCCAAAAAAAGAGAAAGAAATGCAAACTCATTGCCATTGAGTCAATTCAACTCATTGTGACCCCTGCTTGGGTTTCCGAGGCGTTATCTTTATGAAAGTAGATTGCCCATCCTTCCTTCTGAGGAGTGGCTGGTGGGTTTGAACCACCTGCCTTCTGATTAGCAGTCAAATGCCTTAGGCACTACACCAATATAGCAAATAAACAAAACCTTTGAGTCGTTTCCAATATATAGTGACCCCCATTGGATTTCCAAGGCTGCAAATCTTTACGAAAGCAGATTGCCTCATTTTCTTCCCCAGAGCAGCTGGTGGGTTCAAACTGCTGACTTCTTGCTTAACAGCCAATGCTTTAGCATACCCATCAGAGTATGTATGCATATATATATTTCCTGTCCTTTACTCCTCTTGTGTTATGTGCAGTCAAACCTTGACAAGAAAATGAATTATTTCTTCAGAGTACCAGTGAACACTGAAGATTTTAGTGCTAACTACAGCTTGATTTAAAATTGGAGTTTTGTTTAGATTTGTTATTTGTGTGAAGCACCTTGGGTTTTGGGGTCCATATACACTTCTGTGGGAGCTCTGCTGGCTTAGTGCCTAAGGCATTTGACTGCTAACCAGAAGGCTAGAGGTTCAAAACCCTCTGCCACTCCTTAGAAGGAAGGTTGGACAATCTACCATAATGATACCACCTCGGAAATCTAAGGAGAGGTCACTATGAGTCAGATCCAACTCCATGGCAGTGAGTTTGTTTTTTTCTTTTTTCATTTATACACCTCTATACACAACAGATCCCTGTAAGGAGCCTGATAGCAGTGGTACAGCTTTTGGCTGCTAACCAAAATGTCAGTGGTTCAAAGCCATCAACCAGCCTCTGTGCAGGAGAGAGATGTTGCTTCTGCTTTCCTGAAGATTACAGCCTTGGATACCGTCTGAGGCAGTTCATCTACACTTACATCCGCATGTTGTTGTTAGGTGCTGTTGAGTTGGTTCTGACTTGTACTGACCCCATGCAGAACGGAATGAAACACTGTCCAGTCTTGAGCCATGTTCACAGTCTTTGCTAGGCTTGAGCCCATCTTGCAGCCACAGTGTCACTCCATCTCATTGGGCGTCTTCACTTCTATCACTTATCCTCTACTTTACCAAGCACGATTTCCTTCTCCAAGGACTGGTCTCTTCAGACAACATGTTCAAAGTATGTGAGATGAAGTCTGGCCATTCTCACTTCTAAGGAGCTTTTCAGCTATACTTCTTCCAAGACAGATTTGTCATTCTTCTTCCAGTCAGTGGTATTTTCAATATTCTTCACCAACACCACAATTCAAACCCATGATTTCTTCTTCACACTTCTTTATTCATTGTCCACCTTTCAGATGCATATGTTGTTGTTGTTGTTATTTGCCATCGAGTCAAACCCGACTCATAATGACCCCTCCTTAGGTTTCCGAGGCAGTATCACTACAGAAGTAGGATTGCCCAATCTTCCTTCTGAGGAGTGGCTGGTGGGTTTGAACCACCAGCCTTCTGGTTAGCAGTCAAGTGCCTTAGGCACTAGGCTATCAGAACTCCTTCAGATGCATATGAGGCTATTGCAAATACCATAGCTTGGGTCAGGTGCACCTCAATCTTCAAAGTGACATCTTTGCTTCTTAACCCTTTAAAGAAATGTTTTGCAGTAGATTTTCCCAATGCAATATATTTTCTGATTTCTTGATTATTGTTTCCATGGGCATTGATTAAATAAATAAATAAATAAAATAACTCACTGCCTTTGAGTCATCCTGACTCATAGAGACCCCTCCTTGGGTTTCTGAGGTGGTATGTCTACGGAAGTAGATTGCCCAATCTCCTTTCCAAGGAGTGTCTGGTGAGTTTGAACCACCAGCCTTCTGCTTAACAATCAAATACCCTAGGCAATACACCACCAGAGCTCCTTGGGCATTGATAGTGGATCCAAATAGAATGAAATCCCTGACAACTTCAATCTTTTCTCCACTTATCATGATATTGCTTATTGGTCCAGTTGTGAGGATTTTTGTTTTCTTTATGTTGAGGTATAATCAATGGTAAAGGCTGTAGTCTTTGATCTTCCTCAGTTAATACATCAAGTCATCTTCACTTTCAGCAAGCAAGGTGTGTCATCTTCTTGTCACAAGTTGTTAATGAGCTTTCCTCCAATCCTGGTGCCATGTTCTTTTTCACATAGTCCAGCTTCTCTGATTATTTGCTAAGCATACAGATTGAGTAAGTATGGTAAAAGGATACAACCCTTACACAGCCTTCCTGATTTTAAACCATGCAATATCCCCTTGCTCTGTTCGAATGACAGCTTCTTGGTTACTCAAATACAATGACATGTTCTGGAATTCTCATTTTTTGCAATGTTATTCATAATTTGTTATGATCCACACATATACCTACACATTTTTCTGTAGAGGACTCTGGCTAAGACACATAGTGAAAGGGACTTTGCAGATGTGATTAAGTTAAAGATATTGAGACGGGGAGCTCACTCTGTATTATTGGGGTGACCTCAGTGTAGGCATAAGTGTCCTTATGAGTGAGACTGGGAGGTCTGAGTTAGAAGGGAGAAGTGCTGATGGAGCAGAGATCAGAGTGGAGAAAAGAGGGCACTCTGCTAGCTTTATGGATGGAGGAGGGGATCATGAGTCAAGGAATGTGACAGCCTATAAAAGCTGGAAAAGATAAGGCAAGGAATCTTTCCCTAGAACCTCCAGAAAGAAAACAGTCCAGTCAACTCCTCTTGGACTTCTGCTTTTTAGAACTGATAGTAAATCTGTGTTGTGGTAGGCCACCAAGCTTGTGGTAATTTGTTACAGCAGCAGTAGGAGACTAATAACATCATCAAACATATCCACTCTTCCAGTCTTTAGCCTTTGCTCTCCAGCCTCTGCCTCTCATTCAACCTCTCCTTCTCCATCTCACTGGTTGCAAAGTTAAACATCCAGCCAGACTTCATCTCCTGCCCTCACAGCCCAGGACATCTCATTGGGCCCCACTCAGTAGACAGAGTCCCAGCTATGCTCCACTTTGAGAAGTGCAAGAGTTTCTGTCTTTTCCATGGCTTCCAACAGGAGGGCCAGGGGAAGGGGCTGGTGATCACGCTCCAGTGCTCACAGGAGCCACTGTGGAATCTTGCAATTAAAGGTATTTTAATTACTCATGGTCCCAGGGGCACCAGCTTGGTCTCCTAGCCTTCAGATAAGGATGCTACAAGTGAATGCAAATGGGATGCTTCCCTTGGCAGATCCTCTACGGCCTACCTGAGCCCACTATCTCTCCCTTTGGAATGTACCTTAATTATGCTCTGCTAGTCACAACACTTTACATCTATAGAGGAAATGGCAAAATCCCTTTAGTGACAATTAAAAGGCAGCTTTGCCTTCAGGCCATCTAGTGCATCTCTGAAACATTGTTAACCCCTCTTTCCTTTTCTCCCTTTAATCCTGTTATCTGTTTCCTTGGGGCACCTTCCTTTATTGCTTTCAAAGCCTTATCAGGGGAAAAAAAAAAACAATCAGAATACTTGCATGATGGTTATCTGGCAATAGTTGGAATCCATGTAAACCATCACAAAGAACTTTGCACTAGAAGGTTCCTTTGAGACTTTTCCATCCAGGAGTAAAGAAGAGACTTCAAGCCAATACCAATGGCTTCCTACAGTCCTGCATTAAGAAGGGTCCTGATGGCATAGGTCACTCTTTAGAAATAGGCACCATGACTGACAATATCTGCCAAGGGCAAGAGGAGGCAGACAGAGGCAGCGTGCTGATCCCCCGGCCCCAGCCCCATTTCACAGAAGAGGAAACAGAGGACCTCTTTCCAACAAAGGAGTTGGTCCTTGATGGCCCTACTAATCCTTCTGTTACTGTATTGTGAAATTTATCAGCCATCACAAGATGAAAGAATGCTGTCAACAACTGTAAGTCCCGCACTGGTAGATGGGGGTTAGATCCTGAGAGTTCAGAAAATTTGTTTTGTTTGTCATAAAGTTACAGAAACAGTTGAAGCTCTCTGGTTCTTGCAGTTATTGCTTGCTGTTGTGTCAATTCTGAGTCATGATGGCCCATATGTGCCAATTGGAGCTACTCCATAGGGTTTTCCAGGCTGTGGACTTTTGGAAGCAGATGTGCTTGCCTGTCTTGCGAGGCTCTCTGGGTGGGTTCAAACCAACAACCTTTCAACCAGTAGTTGAGCACATAACCATGTGCGCCACCTGGGTACTGCTCCATACTTACCACTCCCCAACTAACCAGATACCTTACCATCTTGATATACCCAGAGATGCCCTCAGCCACCGCTGTACTGTGGCTTATCACTCAACAAATGTTGTTATAGATTGAATTGTGTACCCAAAATATGTATGTTGAAGTCCTAAGCTCTGAGTCACTGGTGGCACAAACAGTTAAGCACTCAGCTATTAACCAAAAGTTTCAAACACACCCAGAAGTATCTCAGAAGGAAGATTTGGCAATCTGCTTCCAAAGAGTCACAACCTTGAGATCCTATGGAGCCTTTCTACTCTGCACAAATGGGGTCATGAGTCACAATTGACTCTATGGCAACTGGGTTGGTTTTTCACTGGTTTTAGACATAGAGTTTGTCCTTTGTAACACTCCTAAAACCATCCCAGAGTAGTGTGAGTCTCAACACTAACCCCTTCCGAGAAGTGTCCTGAAAGAGGAGAATAGACAGAGAGATGGAGGCAGACACGGGGGAGGCTCCGTGCAATGATGGAGTCCTGCTAACATTTCCCTTGAATTCTCTCTACATCACATCCCTGGCTGTCTTGTCCCACCACCGGGCCTGAGTAGCCTCCCCCTCCCTCACTTCAGCATTACCAGAGCCTTCAGGTTCCTGTGCTGCATCCCAGTTCACCAACATCCTTGTGTTATATCTGGTAGAAACTTCTACAAGCAGCAAAGACAGTTATCAGAACCCTGGAGAATGGCCCACAGAAGGAACGAACATGGCTGACACACTGATTTGGGTTTTAAGCCTCCAGAGCTGTGAGACAGTCACTTTCTGTTCTTCAGGACCATTTCATTTTGACTTTTGCATTTTGTTATGGTAACTGGGGAATTAAAACACCCTTGTCTCTGTTGTCAGGTGCCACTGAGTCAAGAGTAGATCTGTTCCATATGACATTTCCTTGACTGTAATCTTTGTGGGTGCAGGTCACCAGGTCTTTCTACAACAGCACAATTCCTAAAATAGTGATGTCCATCAATGATGTACAGTGTGGTTTTCTAGTTTAAGTATGAAAAATGTAGACTACAAATCCTGATTCCTGGGCCAGTCCTGGCCTTTCCTCTTGCAGGTAAGTGACCTAGGGTGAACCATTTAACTCTTCTATGCCTCAGTTGCTCATCTGCAAAATGGAAATCATACTAGTGCCTATATCACAAGATAACAGGGAGGACTCACTCCCTGAGAAACTGGATTCCTGGGACAAATCTCATGAGTGCTATGTCTCATGTAACAGAAGCAGCATGTAGATGAGTGCCCCCAAGAAGAGGTTAACTATGTAAGTCTTACTACTGGTCATTTATCCACACTTTGGATAAATTGTGTGAAATTGGATTATTTTATTGTTACTTCCTGTTTTCATCCACACTGCTTCTGAGATTTCTCCATTTTCATGGTCAAGTTGACAAAAGTAGGAAGGCTGGGGGAGCTGGCACTTATGGGGCACTCCCTGGGTGGTGCAAACAGCTGAAAAGCATGGCTGCTGACTAAAAGGGTGGAGGTGCAAGTCGACCCTGAGGTGCCTTAGAAGAGAGGCCTGGTGATCGACTTCCAAAAAATCAGCCACTGAAAACCACGTGCAGCACAGTCCCACCCTGACACATTCGGGGAGTCTGATGCAGACTTGACTGTGCAGCCTCTGGTAGCACTTACAGAGGACTTCCTGTGTTTCAGGCCCTGCTCCACATGGCTTCTCAGGTGCTGTGCTGGTTAAGGTTGTGTGTCAACTTGGCTGGGCCTGGTTGACTGGCTGGGCAGCTGGATGTAGTATTCCTCATGATGAAATTGGTAATCAACTCCAAGGTGGAATCTACTGTGAGCAGCTGAGTAGCTGCCTTAGGGATGTGGTCTACCAAAACAACCAAACTCACTGCCATCGAGTCAACCTCAACTCACAGCAACCCCTCCTTGGGTTTCTGAGGTGATATCTCTATGGAAGTAGATTGCCCAGTCTTCCTTCCAAGGAGTGGCTGGTGGATTTGAACCACCGGTCTTCTGGTTAGCAGTCAAATGCCTTAGGCACTAGCTCAGAGGAATGTCCAGGGATGTGGTCTACTCCCAGTATATAAGGAGAACCTTTGGGAATGGTCTCTAGCTTATGACACACTTGAATCCTGCAGCCAAGTGGTTGTTCAGCAGCCTGCCATGCTCTGCCAATCTTAGGACTTTTAATGGACTTGAATCAATGGCCTGCCATATGGTTTGATAATATCGAAACTGTGTCTTTTCACTTGTGTACCTTGGGTTTGTCAGCCTCAGCAGCTAGCAGCTGCCTGAGTGAAGAAAAGCTTCTAGCTTCAGAGCTGAAGCCCAAGGTCTAGGGGCTTTCACCCACCCCTAGAGCCTGGCACTTTGAACTTGGACTTAAAGCCTCCAAAATTGTAAGAGAATAAACTCCTGTTTGTTAAAGCCATCCTATTTGTGGTATATTCCTGTCAGAGAGGCATTAGGTAACCAGAACAGGTGCTAACTCGTTACGTAGATGCTGGACACAATCGGGGATCTGTTGGGTCAGAGTAACAATGATTGAAGGGGGAGGAGAAGATTGATCTGGTAGTAGGTGATGCCAAATGTTGACCACAACCTTGACACGTGGGGCTAAGAGGATGGGTGTTATTGAAACACACAGGGAAGCTGGTGATGGGGAGAGGTGCAAGGTGGACTGATGGGAGATGAGGGGCCAGCATTCCTGGGTCTGCTGAGTTTGAAATATACCCAGGATAGGCAGCTCTGTGGGGATGTCAGGTCTGGACTCAGAAATCATGAATTGAGTCGTATATGAAGTCTGGGCCTGAAAGTAGGGAGAACGTCTCTGGAAAAACAGTCAGATATTTGCACTACTCAGAGTTGATGGAAGGGGTGTTACTGACTGCAGCTGGGCATGGGTACTTCGTCAGAACACTGAAAGATGGGAAGAAGGTATGTGGAAAGGTCAGAGCAGAAGGACCGTTCTCAAAGGCTTGGAGCAAATATCATGAAGATTGAAAAGAGATTTGGCTGAAGACTTTAAGTAACTTCCCCCATAAAAACTATGACCCTGAGACACTCTTCAAACCTTGAACCTAAACTAGCCTGAGGTTACCTTTTATCTAAACAGAAAAACAACGAATATCACAAAATAAACAATGTCACCAGTATGTACTGTGCTCCTTTAAAAAATAATCTATGAGACCAAATGGTCAATAGTTAATTTAAAAGAAAAATGAGAAGAGGAAAGGGAAATTAAATTAATGGAAACAGAACAACCAGAATGAAAACAATGGGAATGTTTAGGCATCGTGAAGAACATCACAGAACAAGTTGTACAGAGATTCTTGAGTGGGGACCTAAACTGTTGTGTAAACCTTCAGCAAAAATGCAATAAAATATTATTTTGAAAAATGATAATAAATGGTGGAGGCAGAATCATTCAGAGGGTGAGGATTTGGAAGTTCCAAGAGGAAGAAAGACTTGTTCAAACCTCAAACCAACATTTTGTCTGGGACCACCTGGGCTATTGGGAATTCACCTTGATCACATGGTCCAACAGGGCTCTCCACACTTCAGAAAGCAGCTCAGTCCATGCTTGGGTCTTCTGCTGCCTCCCTTGTGCCAGGCCAGTGGTCAAGAATTCAACTTCTTGCCAAGGCGCACCCAAGGCAAGGTGTAATATTGAGAGTCCCAGCATGCCTCATCCCCCTCATGGAGCTCACTCTGTGTATGGAGGTAGAGGAGGGTGTGGAAGGGCATGTGGTCTCCTTGCTTGGCCCCTCCCATGCTACCTACACAGTCTGCCTCTGTGTCCCTGTGCTTGAGATCTCAGGGAGTCCCACCCAGAGATGCTGTTGAGTTAAGGTGGATGCCAAGGCTGTGTAGAAGAGAGGAGCTACACTTCAAGTCACAGAGGGGAGGATGAGGAGCAGGTTGAGGTGCACGACACAAGTGACAGAGAGCTGAGAGTGGGCGGGAAGACAGAAACTGTGACAAGTGGTGGTAGGTGTGATGAGGGAAGGAACTGGGGACCTCAGGCTCCGTCCCCAAGTCTGAATGCCAAGAGTGCCCTGCTCTCTTGACTCTCACATCATCCATCCCAGGATGATAGCACCCTCAGTGTGCCCAACAGATAGGGAGGCCACCAGCCCCAAATGCCCGTTTGGACCTCCTGCCTGCCTGTCTCCTGACACAGTCTTGGTCCTTCATCCCCTCGCCTGATGTCTGTCCACAGCTCCCAGGTTTCTGGTTAGCCAGAGTTTGCTGCTCAACATAAGTCAGACAGAGCCAACTTCTTTAGAAATTTTTGGAGCATCCCATGAACCACAAGCGGGCCTTCTGGTTGCTTTCAGGGACAGCTTTGAATGACCAGAGATGCCACCTACAAATATGACGGGATGCCCTTCATGTCCCTTCTCCCATCATTATCTTCCCTATAGTTTCCACTCCAGCCCAGCAGCTCTCAAAGTCTGCAGGTGCTCTGAGTCTCCTTGTCTGAGGTTCAACTGCTGAGCTGTTATTGGTGAGACCTTGGGTCTTGCCTGGGCCAAGCACTGTGTCCATATACCTCACCTGATCTTCATGACAAACCCATGATTAGGTGGGATTACTGTCCTTCCATTCTACAAATAGGAAGCTAAGACTTAGAGCAAGGGTG
The DNA here is from genome assembly GCF_000298275.1 of Orycteropus afer afer. Lineage (NCBI taxonomy): Eukaryota > Metazoa > Chordata > Mammalia > Tubulidentata > Orycteropodidae > Orycteropus > Orycteropus afer. Next base: position 162,248 of record NW_006922174.1, read on the forward strand.
TCAGGGATTGAATTGTGCCCTTCAGAATACGTGCCGGAGTCCTGACCCATCTATCGGTGAATGTGATCTCATCTGGGAATAAGATTTTCTTTGTTATGTTACTGAGGCCATAACCAGTGTAGAGTGGATCCGAAACCTAATCACTTCTGCGTTATAACAAGAACAGATCCAACCCAGATGCAAGCACAAACAGGGAACAGGAGGAATAGATGCCACATGGAGACCCCCAAGGAACTCAGGGGCACCAGGGCTGCAGAAGCTGAGACAGAGATCACCCCTCAGAGCTAGAGGGAGAAGCTTCCCCCATTGACCCTAGAGCAGAGGCTCTGGATCCAGACTCCTAGTCTTCTAAACTGTGAGAAAATCAGTCTGTTCTTTAAAGTCACCCACTTGCAGTATTTCTGTTATGGCAGCACTGTGAAACTAAGGGTTGAGGGGACAGACCCATGGCCACTCTGCTGGAAGAGAAAGGGGGACATGGACATGCATAGTTTGACCTCAAACCCCATCTCTGTTTAAAACGAAAAAAATTATCCCAAACTTGGAAATCAGGCCATGTCACAGTGGGGTACTCCAGCCAAGGATGAATTAGTTCTTTGAGGGACAGACTTTGGCTTGGCTTCTTTTAATATTGGTTAAGACCCGGACTCTGAAACCACTTCTTACCTTCTCGATTTTTGTCCATGGTTATGGTTTTATTGCTCTGGAGTACATTAACTGAGGAGCTCTGGTGGCCTAGTGCTTTGGTTTGGTTGGGGGCACATTGCCCGGTTTTGTCCCTAATTTAGCAAATGTATTTCAGCATGCTTGTCTTGACCTGGGGATCCACTTCCAAAATTTAGCCAATGAAAACCCTAGGGATCACACCAAAATACTATCTGATACAGCCACTCCTCGGAAGGAAGATGGGGCAATCTACTTCTGTAGTGATACTGCCTCAGAAACCCAAGGAGGGGTCACTATGAGTCGGGTCCGACTTGATGACACATAACATAACAGCACAAGAAGGTGGGCACCCTAGATCAAAGACACTCAGATTTCACAGTGGCTGCAAAAACGGGACTGATTGTATTGACAATCCTGAAGACATTGCAGGACCCGGCAGTGTTTCATTCTGTTGTACATGGGTCAGCATAAGTTGAAGCTGATTGACAACCACTGACAACAGCAGCTCCTGGCTTACCAAATGAGCATCCGCTCCTCAAATTCTCCTTTTCACCAGTTCCACCCACCTGCTGGCTCCTTGTTCAGTGAGGTAAGCATATCTTTGACAAGGGTTTGTTCTATTTTGTATGAGAGTCACACTTCTAACTTTTAAGAATTGTACTTTGATTGCTCTTAGCCACTGTTCTCCTCCTCCCCTATGTACACACAGAAGTCCTGCACCTTCTCAAAGGTCTGGTTCTAAGAGCACCTCCATCCTCTGACCATTTCACTCAGATGGCACTTGTTTCTGATTGTGTCCCCATCCTTGGAACATGTGAGCCTACAGCACATGAAGTGGCCTGGCTGCCTCTCCTCCCTCCTCAAGCACACAATGACTGCTGATTTTGTGACCTACACTCACCCTCCCTCCAGAAGCCCTTGCATTCCCGGTGAAAAAGAACACGGTTTCATGGTTTTCCTTTTGAGCGATGTTCAGTCACAGGCTGTGTGTGGAGTTCATGAATGAATGAGTGCATTAGCAGAATCATGATAGATCAGAAGGTCTTACTTGTGTCTTATTTGTGTAATTTTAAAACACTTCAGGGAAGACCAGCCACTGAACATGAGCATCATAATCAGTAAAATAGAGGGTCAGTGAAAACGTGGGAAGCCCTCAATGAGACGGAGTGACACAATAGTCACAACAGTGGGGACTGAAATATACCAACGGTTGTAGATGGCCCAGGACAGGGTATCATTCTGTCCTGTTCCCCATAAAGTACCTAGCAACGGGAGCCAACTCCGATGGCAACTAACAGCAGCAACAAGTGCAAAGCTGCTCGTTTGCCTTGGGTACACCATGGTCTCTCTCTGGGCCTCAGTTGACCATCTATTATCTGCAGGAGTCAAAGGGTCATTCCAGATGCTTCTCCCAGCTCTGTCAATGCCTAATTATATTATTTGTGCTAGAAATTGATTCATGGATACATCGTTGAGCATCCAAACACTTGACACCTCCAGCTTGAGAAGGAAAAATTGCTAATGATGTGAATTTCAGAAACAAAGCAGACATTCTCCTGTCAAAACCAGAGTTGCATTTGTCAGGAAGCTACAGAAGCCAGAGATGTCTGGGATGAAATCACCTGCTCGTATTTATTCATGGATGAGCACCGAGGCGGGAGACGGCTCCTCTGGGTCAGTGTTCACTGGGAAGACCAGGGAAACAAATGGAGTGCGTTCATGGCTATTGTGAGCAGAGCTTGGTTCTCCCTTCCACCTTCCCTGAAGAAGAGGGGAACACGTGCCCTCAGCGAGCCCGGCTGTCTGTTCCTAGCACTTCATTGCTGTGGAAGGGTCCAGAGCCACTGGCTGCCTGGGCCTGCAGATAACTGAAGAAAGTGTCACTCAGAGTCTGGCATGGCCCCTTGGATGAGTAATGTAATGGTTTTGTCAGAAAAGGGAATTTTCTTTGCTCCTCCACCTGGGACTTTGGCTTTCTTACATCCTGGATGACATCTATCCCCATTTCAATGTAACTGATTTCCAGCTGCTGGGGCCACCTGTGGTTCCTTTCTCTGGAATTTGCATCGCAATGATTGGAGACCGCAGGGGACAGGAGCCAATTTTGTAGCTGTGAGCTTATCAATGCAGGAGTCCACCCAAAGTTAACTTCATCTGGTCCCAGGAAAGGCCCCTCCCTCTCTCACACCCAATCTGATACCTACTTCAAAATGAAAAGAGGAAAAGTCAATGGGGATCTGAGGGATCAGTTGGGCTGAGTGAATGCTTAGCCTCACTGTGAGGTTCAAAGATGTGTAAGAATGTCTTGCAGAAGTGGTACAGCAGAGCTCAGATTGAGAAATTCTGTCCCCAAGAAACAGGAGACTTTCTTCTTCAAAGCTCTGGGGGTTCAAAGTCTCCCAGGGGAAGGGGCCACGTGGATGGGCAATGAAAATTGGATTGCCAAGGCGTGTTAATAAGTCTCCTCTGGGAGGACAAAAAAATGCCCTCCAAGAAGATAAGGAGCTCTCCCACAAAGGGCAGCTGCTCTGTTATCTGCAGTAACAGAACCTTCCAGAATTGCTGGGCTCCAGAGCTGGTCACAAATGAGGAAACTGAGGCATGACAGGGAAGGGGATTCCTGGGGCCTGGTCAGGGACAGCCAAACTCAATGTAAAACTTGCCAAGGGGAGAATTGGCCCAGGAAACCATTCCGTGAGGCTTGGACGCCTTTGGCTGTCATCCTGCACCAAGTCAGAGGGAAGTTAGGTCATACCTTTTGCAAAGAGCAATGGGCTGCCTGGAGGCTGGCCAGCCCACGGTGCAGGAAGTCACAGCTGAGCTCCTGATGGCCCAGCACGCAACCTGAGCCAGCACTCAGCCCGGAACGTGGTGACCACGAGATGCTCTCAGAAACACACAGGCGGGTCCACGTCCCAGTTCTGCCAACCACCGGTGAGTGACCTCGGAACTTGCAGGAGCTTCATCCTCCCTGCTTTCTCATCAGTTGCCATGGGTTACCATCTCCCTGCCAGGAGTGCTGCTGGATTGGCTTCTTAAATGCACACAAAAGCACTGGGGGACTCCTCACCTTTTTCATGAAGGGTAAGTGGATGAGCCCCAGCCCACACTCTTCCTCACACCCCAACCCTCACTCCATGAGCGGGCTGCAGGGGGAGGACCCATCTGCTCCTGCGTGGGGGCCAGGCCATACAGGTCTCTGGTCATGGCAGTCTCCAGTCCTGGGTTTGCTAAGTTGAATCTGCACCTTCCACAGTGACGTGGAGGCACCTGATGTGAGGAGAGCCCCAGACAGTCCCAGAAGTGGGAAGAAGTGGCAAACACTGGCCAGCCACCTTTTGGCAGCTAAGCCAAGCTTACAGAGAAAATCTACAGACAGGCACAAAGATTCCTGCCACAAACTCTACTAAATTCTCCCCAAATTAATTCATTCATTTGATGTTATTCCAGTAAAAATCCCAATAGGACACTTCCATAACAACAAATAGATTCTCAAGTTTAACTGGAAAAATAAATAACCAAGAAGAGCCAATACATACTGCAAAAAAGAAGAATGGAAAAGAGATTTTCATCATCAAATACAAGGTTGTATTATAATTCAAAATCCCTTAAGCATTGTGGCAGTGGGGCAGGACAGATGAATTAATAGCAAGGACTAAGAGCTCCAGAAATAGATACACAGAAATGTGGAACATTATGGGGAGGGATGGCTTATCTGATAAACGGCCAAGGAAATTTGATGCCCAACTGTTCTGTGTAAACAAAGTCTAGTCCCTATTCCATAGCACACACCAAAATGAACTTGGATGGTTGAAAAAGTTTAACATGAAAAAATGAAGTAAAATCATGAAACAATGGTAGAACAGAATGTAAACGATCATTTTTCTCCAGTGAAAGTCAGCTGCGTCTGTAATAGCGGAAAGACAATCGCCAACTACAGAAAAAGGTTTATGCACTAAATTTCATAAAGATGGAAACAAATTCGAGGACAAAATTAACAAAGAAAGAATTCAGAGAGGAAAATGATAAAGAATCAATCCCTAACAATATTACACACACACACACACACACACACATTGCAAAAAGGGCAAGGAGGCCACATGTTCTGACCTCCTCTAATCCCACAAGAGGAAGGCAAAGTCACCATCAATAGCGCAAGGCCTATTACTGCAAGGCCAGACATGCTGCCTCCCTCCAGCCCTTTCACCAACTGTTCCTCCCAAAGCACCACCACCTCTCTCCTGGGTTCGATAATTCGCTGCAGTGGCCACACAGAGCTCACAGATTATGCGGTTTATTGGGGAAGCACCACAGGTTACAATTCAAGTTCAGGAAAAATGTTCAGTCTCTCTCCCAGCCCACCGTCCCTCAGCCAACAGTCTCTCATAGTCTCTTTCCCAGCAGTGCTGGTCCCTTGGTGTCTCACTCAGCAATGTGTGTCTCTTCCATCTCTCTCCCATCAACATGTGTCTCAGGAGCCCATGTCTCTTTCAGCAGCAGATCTTCCTCAACCAGCAGTCAGAGAGAGTTCTGCCTCTAGGAGGCCTCCTTTTGAGCCCGGAAGGGTGGTCAAACTAGCCTATCACAGCATCAGAACTCTAAGCACCTGAGAGAGAGTGGGAACCTCCCAGAACATTGTATTATGCCACGCCCAACAGAAATAACCCAGGTAGATAACATTTACAATCAGGAGCTCCTCAGTTGCTCATTCCACCACTGAGTTTACAATGACTTATGGGTAGAAAGCCATACTAAGTAATTTACTACATTGCATACACACACACACACACACACACACATATAATGGGAACTCTGGTAGCGTAGTGCCTAAGGCACTTGACTGCTAACCAGAAGGCTGGTGGTTCAAACCCACCAGCCACTCCTTGGAAGGAAGACTGAGCAATCTACTTCCGTAGTGATACCATCTCAGAAACCCAAGGAGGGGTCTCTATGGGTTGGATCCAACTCGACAGCACACAACAACAACAATATTATAATGGTTAGTCTCCTTAATACATAAAGAGTTCTCAAAAACTCAACAAGAAAATGAAATAACAAGCCAAATTGCACAATGACCAAGGTAAACGCTGTGATAATTAGGAAAAGGAAAAGCTACCAGAGAAAATACGTCATCTATGCCTTCAGTATCATCTATTTGCTAAGAGACAATGCAGCTGGGTGGGGATCCCTTTTGGATGTTCTCAGAGCCCCAAAGCAAGAGGGAAGTCAGTCCATTCCATTGTAAAGTGCAGGCAATGGCATGCACTAGTCAAAGGCATGCTACTTTCCACAATAGACTGATTTTTATACTCTTGTTTTCTTGGAATTTAACTTCACAGAGGTATCCAGTGGTGATACCGTAGGTAGAGCAGTAAGCTCCAGCATGCCCACCTGGCATTCCTTTGGTTCTTCCTCTGTCAGCTGCCATGGCCTTTCCAGAACTTTCATCTAAAGTAAGCCACTATGTCTTCCATGCTTCCAGGAGCCACCCAGCCGAGAATTAGGGCCACCTTCGAGGGCTTTGCAAAGTATTGAATCCTAGTTCTGAGACTGTGGGCCCTAAGTCTTTGTCCTAAGCAGTGTCTTTGTCTTTGACGTCAACAGTTCTGGTAGGACTGCCTTCCTTCCCAACAAAGTCCTCCTGATCCAAATGTTATGGATTGAATTGCGGGCCCCTAAAAACATGTGTGGGAGCTCTGGTAGCATAGTGCCTAAGGCACTTGACTGCTAACCAGAAGGCTGGCGGTTCAAACCCACCAGCCACTCCTTGGAAGGAAGGTTGGGCAATCCACTTCTGTAGTGATACTGCTTCTGAAACCCAAGGAGGGGTCGCTATGAGTCAAGGCCGACTCGACGGCAAATAACAACAACAAAAAAAGCATGTGTGGGAGCTTTGGTGGTGTAGTGCCTAAGACATTTGACTGCTAACCAGAAAGCTGGTGGTTCAAACCCACCAGCCACTCCTCGGAAGGAAAGTTGGGCAATCTACTTCCATAGTGATAATGCCTCGGAAACCCAAGGAGGTGTCACTATGAGTCGGGTCCTACTGGACGGCACATAACAACAACAAAAATATGTGTTAGGTTGCTAACTCTAATACCTGGGGATGCAGTCGTATTTAGACACAGTGTTTTCTTTGCTAAGGTCATGAGATTTTATCAGCGCAGGGTGAGTCCTAAACCTAATTACTTCTGAGGTACCATAAAAAAAAAAAAAAAAAAAAAGATCTGACACATAGACATGCACAAGATGCACAAGTCGGGTGACAGATGTCATGTGAGGATTGTCTGTGAACAAACACCCAGGGCTGCCCACAAAGAAGCAGCAGACACAGCTGAGACTCGGACTCAGACTTCTGGTCTCAAAAATGGTGAGAAAACGAATGCCTGTTCTTTAAAGGCACCCACTGGAGGCATTTCTGTTAGAGCCAAACCAAAAAAATCAAACTCACTGCCATCGAGTTGGATCCGACTCATAGAGACACTTCCTTGGGTTTCTGAAGAGTGACTGGTGGGTTTGAACCACCAGCCTTCTGGTTAGCAGTCAAGTGCCTTAGGCACTATGCCACCAGAGCTCCCTCTGTTAGAGCAGTACTGGGAAACTAAGACGCCAGCTGTAGATTTTGCCTGTGTTGATCCACTCCCAGGCACACTATCCACAGGGCTGCTGGTACATGTCCATCACATCTTCAGTTCTTTTGCCAAAAGGCCCAGCCCTTGGCCAAGCAGGTCTTGCTGGCATTTGGCCAGAGTAAGTAGAAGGAAACCACATGCAGCGGGGAGGTGGTCTTGTCATGTAAGTGGGGTTGCCAGATTTAGCAAATGAAAACAGAAGGCACCCATTTAAACTGGAATCAAATATAAGTATGTCCCAAACACAGCATGAGATGTACTTAGACTGAACAATTATTTTCTGAAATTCAAATTTAGAGCACCCTGTATTTAATCTCAGGAGCTCTGGTAGCGTAGTGCCTAAAGGCACTTGACTGCTAACCAGAAGGCTGGCAGTTCAAACCCACCAGCCACTCCTCGTAAGGAAGATGGGGCAATCTATTTCCGTAGTGATACTGCCTCGGAAACCCAAGGAGGAGTCACTATGAGTCGGGTCCGACTCGACGGCACATAACAACAACAACAACAACGTATTTAATCTCAAGGACCTCTGGTGCTGCAGTGCTTAAGGCATTTAGCTGTTAACCAAAAGGTCAGTGGTTTGAACTCATCAGCCAGTCTTTGAGAGAAAGTTGAGGCAGTCTGGTTCCATAAAGATTGACAGCCTTGGAAACCTAAGGGGCAGTTCTACTGTGTTCTATAGGATTGCTATGAGTCAGAATTGACTTGATGGCAGTGGATATTTAATCTGGCAATCTGATATGTAAATTTCCTACTCAATTGAGAGTTCTGAGTAATATTCAAACAATGGTGGTATGATGGCTAATTTTACTTGTTAACTTGATTAGACTGTGGTTTCCTGTTGTTTGGCCAAACACTAGTCCAGTTGTCATGGAGTAACTATATGGATTAATCAGTTGGCCTTGGGTACAGCAGATTACCTTATAGAAGGTGATCTGATATAATGTAATGTAATCTAATCGCCTTATATCCAATGCAGTGTAATCACTTCCATAATATAATGCATGTAATGGGATCATCTTCAAAAATGTGATCAATGGCCCAGTTGAGGTCTTACCTGTTTTGGGTGGATCTGACGTATAAACAGACCAGGATAGAAACAGAGACACACACAGGGGAAGACAGACACCATGTGAGGACCCTTCTCCAAGACAAGGGGCCAAGGAACACCTGGGCTACTGACAAAGGAACAGACACGCTGAGACCTGCCACGTGGCCTTTAGTCGCAGAACTGTGAGCAAATAGTTTTCTGACCTTTAAAGTCACTACTTGTGGTATTTCTGTTAAAACAACACTAACTTCTCTTAGAGTGGCCCTTCTCTCTCTTCCAGAAAGGGGAGTGAACCACTTCTTAGTGGTTCACTGCAGAATCAAGGCTTTCAGGGGGTTCAAAAGACTTCATGGCTTCTGCTCAGACATCTTCATCCTGAATCTCTGAGACACATGTTTTCCCAATCCTGGTGGCACAGTGGATAAAGCACTTGGCTGCAAGCCAGAGGGTCAGTGGTTCAAACCCATCAACAGCTCCACAGCAAGAAGACAGGGTGATCAACTTCCGTAAAGATTTACAGCCTCAGCAACCCGATGGAGGTCGCTATGAGTCGGAAACCACTCGATGGCACTGAGTTTGGTTAGTTTTTTGTCACTGACTTGGGCATAGGGCCAGAGTGAGCCCATCTTCAGAGAATCCCATCTTCAAAGTCTACTCCCAAGAAGGCAGCTTCTGTCTCTGAAAGAGCAGCGGGGGCTCTTTGTAACCCAATCACATCAGCTGAGAGGTAAGTGTAATGAATGTAAATGTAACGAAGACCTGGGCGGGACCCTCAGCATCTTCCACAACTGAGGTCCCTCAGAATAGAAGAGCATTAGTGGCCTTTCAAGATTAGGGACAGGAAAGAAGGACAAATGGAAATGGAAAACACAGGGAAGAGGGAAGAGTGTTGTTAAATCATTGGGATTTCAGTCAATGTCAAAAAACAAAATGTGTATGAATTGTTGAGTGGAAAACCTATTTGCTCTGTAGACTTTCACTCAAATCACAATAAAAACTTAAAAGTAAGTAAATAAATGAAAGCAATGCACCCAGACAACGTGGGACAGAATCGGAAGCACAGAAGGTGGGGTGGTTCTGGAGGTGGGGCAGCGACGATGAAGATGATGAGGTGGTAATGCACCACCAGGAAAGATCAGCAACACGACCACTGATATCCAGTTCTATTTTTCAAGAGTGGGGTGCCATTTACACCTTCACCTTCTGTGAGTTCATGTGACCAGATGCCAGCTTTTACCCTTGGAACATCTCAGAAAATAGGGCAACAACCTGGCACCGAGTGCTTCCTTAGCATGTGAGGAAGGAAAGAGAATCCTACAGAGCCCAGTATTTTCTGTTGGCGCTCGACCCCTCCCCGTGCATCCAAGGTCTCTTCTTGCACTGGAGGGACTAGTCAGTGGGAAACACGCTTCCCAGATTCCTTGTTAGCAGTTTTTCAGGATTCTGCTAACAAGAGATAGTCCTGTGAGATTTGGAAAGCAGACAGAAACACTGTTACTTTCACCAGTAGAGACAGATGGTTAGATGTGTGAAGAGAGCGTTACCTGCCATAAGTTGGCTGTAGCTCATGGTGACCCCCATGAACAGTGGAACAAAAGGCTTCCCAGGACTTCATCAGACACCCGTAACCTTGAAGGCTCCTGCACTTATGTACAAAGAAGAGGAAACCCTCAGCTAGTATGTTATGATCTGGCTTGGCAGACCTACCAGAACCTCAAGGGAAAACATGACTGTAGAACTATGGAGAGTCACCAACCACATGTAGAATGCAGACTCCACTGAGCTGCTCCTGGGGTCTGGTGTGCTGACCGTGTGGCTGTGATTCTGTGTGGCAATTGGGCAGCATTACCATGAAGGCTGTTTCTGCAGCTCACTCTAAGATGTGCACACAACCATGCTCCTCTCCCGGAGCAGGGGTGGGTCCACATGGGAAAATACCCTCTCCTCTGGGCTTCCTCACAGATCTGACAAGCAGGCCTCTGAGCTATGGCTTCCTCTCAACCCTGGGCAGTAAACACCACATTGCAGAGAACCCAAAACTCTATGTCACAGGCAAAGACGAGACCCAGAGACATTGATGAAGCTGTGGGTTTACTGCACAGGGTGCTGTTGTATGAGCCACAGTGAGAGTCTTAGTAATTTAAAATCCAAGTAATTTTAAAATACACAATAGAAAAGTGTGAGCCCTCCTTTTCCACCCCCCATAAAAACCCCTCTAAATATAGCAGGATCTTGCATTTGGGTCAGAGCTGAGAGTCAGGTAGCCTGAGGGTGGCACAGAACAAAGGATTCAAGAGAGCAGGAAAGAAGAGGTGCTGCCAGCAGCCTCCCCAGTTCTCTGCAGATACCCCCCAACCCTCTCCTGCAACCTAGAGTCACTAGTCTATTTGTCCTTTAATTTGACTACCTTTATCTCCTTCCTGGATTATACGGTTTTCCTAAATATTGAAATCATGATGTTTGTTTGGACCTAAACTTGGAAAATTATTTTTATAAACACCACCATCATTCTATATCATCTCTACCACCAAAAAAACCATCCCCACTGCCACCACCATTACCATCATCAGCACCACTGTAACTCACTATCATCACCACCACTCCAACCACCACCATCCCCATCCACCACCACCATCCCCATCCCACCATCACCATCGCCATCCCACAACCACCATCACCATCCCACCACCACCATTGCCATCTCACCACCACCAAAAATATCACCGTCAACACCACCATCAACACCACCACCATTCCAGCACCACTGTCATGATCACCACCATTACCAGCATTACCATCCCCATCACCACTATGACCACCATCGTTGTAATGATCATCTGAATCATCATGAGTTTTACCTTGAATGATTATGCCTACTTGTACTGTGCTTCATTTTTGTAAAGTCTGATATAGCTAGATGACAAAGTGATTGGGCACACGAATTGTCTTTACCTACTCTTGCTAAACCACAAGAGTCAAAACTCACTCCTCCTTATTTTCCCATATCGGATGAGCCAACATGAGGGCTTTTCTTTCACAATTATCCCCATGTTTCTATCTTGTCTTTGTTTTCTCATGACAACCACATTCATTTGTGCATTTATTTTCATCTCTATGTAGATTATCTGCTTTTTTCTATGAACGATTTGCTCACCAAGCAGTTACACACCAGCCCAGGACTTCGTGAGGATATGGCTCAACACTGCAGTATCTTCTCAACTCCCCAGAGGTGTCTGCCTGGACAGACTCCTTGTACCATCACTGTCCTGATCTTCCTATTGATTTCCTCTCTGGACCAAGAAAGGAAAAGTGAAAACTGCATTGGTCCTGCTGACTCCAGGGCAAAGAAGAATATGCTCCCTCACTGCTATTTCACCTTATTATCTCACTTTCTGCCCTAGCCACACCTAAGGACCTCTGGCATACTTGGGTTCTTTGTTTACTTGTCACCTCTTCACTTGGATGGGAGTCCCCAGAGCAAGATTCTGGCATGCCATCTTCTCTCCTCGCTTGCAAGCCTGGCTGCATGGTAGGCACTCAAGCAATGGCTGTTGAGTGGAGTTCTTTAGAATTTACTCTGTCCCTTCCCAGATATTACATCACTTAATTTTTACACTGTGGATTTACAGTTCTAGGTGAGAAGAGTGAAGCTCTGTGTAGTGGAATGCATTGCCCAAGGTCAAATAGCTAATAAATGTCAGAGGAAGTGCTAAGTTTTCTGATTTAAGTTCAGTGCACTTTCTCTTGCTTCATAGTTACCTCCACAGTAGAAAATATTGCTGTGTGACAGGTTTATCAACTTCAGAAATAGTGACATACTGGGGAAGGTCACAGAAGGTCATCTGTCTGGGACATCTCTGGCTAGCCCCTGCTACCAGCAGGGCAGCACCGTTTAGACCCAGTTCATTTGCAGCCTGCTCCTTCTGTAAGTGCATGTGCGACATCGCACATCGTAAATTGTGGGCACAGCTTTATTATCCTCCTAACCAGATCTGTCACTTAATAACTGGGAGACCTGAGTGAGTTAATTACTTTTTCTAAGCTATGATTTCTTCATCTGGAAAGTGGAACTCAGAATAGAACCAGCAATAGAACAATAGGCCTCAGAGAGTTGCTTTGAGGGATGACTCAGTCACCACAGAAGGTTCTTATTGTAAGTCCTCTCATGAAATGAACATCTAAATGATAGTACTTGCATCACCTGGAATTTTGTTTTCATGAATTCTGAGGTCATCTCTGGCTGAGTTATTCTCTGATCATCTGAAAGAGCCATTGCCTGTTTTCTCATGTAGTTGCACTGTTTATCCTGAATGTTCTAGAGAATTCTCTGAGAGCAGTGGCCGTGCTTCACATGGCTTCCATCTCACAAAACCTTGCATGGATTAGGATGCACACGTTTTAGGAGCCCACTCCATCCATGATGGTGGACCACCTGGAAATACCAAGATGGCACTTGGATCTGTGTTTGGGCGTGTGAGGTTCAGTGTTCCAGAGCAAGGCATCAGGAATCATGTTGTGTGGCTGGCATTTCCTTCTAAACTCTATGATGTCCACAGTCGATTACAAGGGAAAAACAAACTAATTAACCTTTCAAAAACATGCCTCTAATCAATCATGTGTTTTATGGTTTCATTAGCTATGGGGTCAAACTCAAGCAGGCAATCATATTTAATTCCTTGCATATTGATTTATAAAGGATAGTTTATGGCCACCTGCTTGTTAACAGTGTGAAGTAGGAGTCCTGCAGCAAGTTAATCCCTTTTTATAATTAAAACACATTAGGGCATCTCAAGATAACACATTAGGATATCTCAGGATAACACCAAGCTCTTGATGTCCCGTGATGAAGAGGAGGGCTGCTGCCTACGGCTGGTAGCCTGCATGGAGGGCTGCATGATGGCTGGCTTGTCCGCTTTTGCTTTCATGTCTTCCACTTGACTTTCATTGGTGTTGGCTTTTCTTGAATTGCTTGGCTTTATCAGCCTGCAAATGAAGACTTTAATCATGCAAATGTTGACAGTCTCGGAAACACTCTGCACATTGTAGCAGTTTTCATCGAGGAAGAAGCACAACTCAAAGGCGCATGTTGTGCTTCGATTTCTCACCCTCAACACGCTCACCGTCAACTTCTGCATCATCATGGCCACCGTCGGCAAGGTCACATCACCAGTGTCAGCGTATCATCCTCATTGGACCACTGACACGATCACGTCCGCCCCCGCCCCCAAACAAAGGCATTGTGTTCACTCACCCGTTCCTGCAGGTCATCACCTTTTCCTTTCCTGATTTCTCCTTGCATAAAAAAAAAAAAAAAAAAGGCAGCACACTAAAGTCATCCTCCCTTTGGTTTTAAACACTGGAGCAGGAAGGAAACAAAGGGAGCTAAAGTTCTGAGATATTAACCAAGATTTCCTAATAGGCCACACACACATGGCTGTCCTCTCTCCCTGTGTTCAGTCAAAGGCAACCAATACCAATTCGCTGGGGAGAATTGAGGTGTTCGTTGCTGTGTGTGTGTGTGTTGTTATAGCTTGGATAAAACCCATAGTAAATGTTAGAGCCTTAAGAAGAATGTCTTTTGGGGTTGTAAGAACAGACGTATTATTTAAAATACAAAAAAAAAAAAAAAAAGGATGCTATACATTGAGAAAGGAAGAATGATACTATGAAAGGCAGTTTTCCCCCCAAAAGGTAGAGAAAGGTCACTGAGGTATGAAGAGGTGGGTGGAGACAAACAGAGAGGAGACAGGCCTGAGGCCCAGCCTGTCTCTCCCCTCCTCCGGTTCATGCAGCCACGCAACCGCACACAGAATGTGATTTAAAGGAAGCAGTGACGATTCCCGCTCACCCGAGTGCTGTCCTGAACTCTCCCTAAACAAGTTTCTGCCAAGATTAGTTTATATACCACGAGGGTAACCAACCTTTCTAATTCGACCAGGACTGAGGGGTTTCCCAAGACATGGGATTGTCCATTGTCAAACTGAGAGAACCAGCGACCCCGGAGCAACCTCACACAAAGATCGGTGGTCACTGAAGCCACCCAGCAGGAAATAGACAAAGACAGTACCAAGAAAATGGAGAACAACAACAGCAAACACTGGTGCCGTCAACTCAGCTCCGACTCATGGCGCCCCACGTGTCTCCAAGTAGAGCTGGGCTTTCCATGGCTGCTTTTTCAAAAGTGGATTGCCAGGCCTTTCTTCCCAGGCCCCTCTGGGTGGACGCAAACCTCCAACCTTTTGGCTGAGCACAATAACGATTTGCACCAAACAGGGACACCGAGAAAAGATCGGGGGAAGCAAATGGAGATGAGGGGTTACCAAGGAGGGTCCTTAGGAGCTCACACATTGTGACCAAATCTAACAGCATACATGTCGAGAACCTGGGGAGACGAGCGGAGAGCTACTCAGAGCAACGTGAGCTCAGGAGCTCTGTGGAGAAGCATACGCCAGAGGAGAAAGGGTCCAGCCGTCACCCAAGCGAACCCACTGTGGAGGTGGCACAAAAGGAGACACACTTCCAAAAGAAAGGCAGAGGGCCTCCTAAGACATGGCTGAGAAGCAAAATGGAATAAACTGGAACCAAACACAGAGTTCAAGAAAATTAAACAGGCAATGCTATATGAGAAAAAGAACAGAGAGCTGATAGCGGCATACAGGACCAACAAAAGGAGAAAAACGTTTCTAGACATGTTGTTGTTGTTGTTATGTGCCGTCGAGTCAGACCCGACTCATAGCGACCCCTCCTTGGGTTTCTGAGGAGGTATCACTACAGAAGTAGATTGCCCCATCTTCCTTCCGAGGAGTGGCTGGTGGGTTTGAACTGCCAGTCTTCTGGTGCCTAAAGCACTATGCTACCAGAGCTCCTGTATTTAGATATAAGTCAAGAAAAGTCTCATAACTAAAATAAAACTTGAAAGATGAACAGCCTCATCATATTCTAGGGGAAAATGAAGGGAAAGAACAATGAACATCAAGACAGCTTAGTAACATTACTGGACTTTCACAAGCACAGGAGGGTCTTATGAGCACACAGGAAAACATGTCAAAAAACTTCTAAAGGAAAAAAAAAAAAAAAAAAAGATAAACTAGCCTTAGCATTGTCCGAAGAATTATTCTGTTCTAGAAGACAAAGAGATCATACCTACAAATTCTTCAAAGACTATTTTTCTTCAATTACTTCGGCGTTCAGACGTCAGAGCAACAGATGGGTGCTTTGGAACATTCACAGGTTTAAGGACTATAGTGCTGTTGAGTGAAGAGAAAAACCACAGCACAGTGACTGACGGGAAGATTGAACTGGCTTCCCTGCAGTCAACAGCAAGACGAGAGTGGGCGTCATGGCTGTGTAATGGAAGGCAAATGGGATCAGGAGTGACGACATAGAGAGAACACAGCCGGGCATGACGGGAGGGGAGGATCTAGCAGGTAGAGACAGCACGTTCTGATGTTTCTATTTCATATCGTTGGAATCAAAAGATAGCATTTAAAGCTAGTAATGTAAGCAAAGGTGCCAATAAGGATATAAAGTAAACGTTGTTGTTGGGTGCCATCTGGTCGGTGTTTAACTTTCAGGGACGACCCCATGTGACAGAGTGGAACTGCTCTAGGCTGTTAAGGTAGAGCCAAAGTTAAATGCCTACCAAAAGATCGGTGGTTCGAACCCACCCATAGGCTCCTTGGGAGAAGGCCCTGGTGTTCTGCTCCCATAAACATTACAGCCTAGAGTGAAAAAGCAGCTAAAAAAAAACACCACCAGCTACAGACACTGTCAAGGGCAAATTCTACCAACCGTAAAGGGTACACGGTTGTAATTCTGCTCCAACTGTACTGGAAGACACAGAGAGCAAGCTCCCGATTATTTTTATGAAGATAGACTCATAGTGAAACCAAACACTACAAAGAAAACACAAGGAAGAAGGTATTCATCTCATTTATGGATATAATATAACACACAACCACGACGTATTAGAAGAATTCCAAGTATTAGGAAACAGAATCCAGCAGCAAATTAAAGAACAATACAAACGTGACTCAGCAGGAATTGCACGATGATTCAATATTTGGAGCATCACATAGCATAGCTCATAATATTAATTTGTCAAGAGAGAAAATGCATGTGATTAATTCAATGATAATAGAAAGTCATTTAACTATATATCATCCCATTTGGAGTGCCTGGGTGGTGCCAGTGGTTAAAGCACTCAGCTGCAAAGCACCCAACCTTGGAAGAGAGGCCTGCAGATCCAATTTAGAAAAAAATCAACCACTGAAAACCGGATGGCGCCTAGTTCCACTCACACACGTGGGGAGACCGTGAGTCAAGGTGAGTGCAAAGGCACCTGGTTAATCCTGTATCAGTGACATGCAAGTCACACACAGGCTAACGGATCCTTCTCTGACATGATCTTACCCCTTTATAGGTAGTGATGGCTCAGTGGTTAAGAACTTGACCTTTTAACTGAAAGGTCAGTGGTTCAAACCCACCAGTTCCTCCATGGAGAAAAGTGTGGCCATCTGCTTGCATAAAAATGACAACAGCCTTGGAAACCATGGAGGAGTTCCACTCTATAGGCCCACCCTGGATGGGAATGGGCTCAACGGCAATGGATTTGGGGTTTTCTGTTCTTTATATATACACTGATATGGAAAAATCTCCAAGGTCAGTTATTCAATAAAAATGATACAGAAATGCTATTCTTAATAAGAGAGAGGGAGAGAGAGATACAGTATATATGCTCACAGGTGTGCGTGTGCATGTGTGTGTGGTTGTATGTGTATAAACTGTCTCTGTAAACATAAGCATTGGCTGATAAAAGTCAGTACCTTTCGGAGGGGACCTAGGTGAAATTTGGAAGCCACCATTACTCACTCACTGCCACTGAGTCGATTCCAACTCACAGCACCCCTAGAGGACAAAGTAGAACTGGCCTACCGTTTCCAAGGCTGTAAATCTTTATGGAAGCAGACTAGGGAAACAGGTAAAATAAAGACTTTTCTATAATCAATTAAAACTTTCAATATGTGGGCCTTGTAACAAGTGTATTTTGTAAATGACAATTTTGTGAAATTGTTGCTGTGGATCGATCAGCGGTAACTTGGCCCCCAGGGAACGTTTGGCGACATTTGGGGTTGTCATAACTTTGGGGTAGAGGGTGCTGCTGGCATCTGCTGGGTGGAGGCCATGGGTGCTGCCCAACATCCCACAATGTGCAAGCCAGCCGTCCACCACCTCCAAGATTGATCTGGCTCCAAATGTCACTATTTCTGAGGCTGATAAACCTGCGACACAGAGATAACTTCTCCCATGGAGATAACTGTGAAGCAGTCAAGTGCTCTGAGCTTAATCAGAAAGCCGAGTGCTTCCTGTACCATTCATTAGCTTTCTGACCTTGGGCAAAGCATTCCAGCACACAGAGCTTCACTCTTCTCGCCTGGAACTGTCAGGCTGTGGGTAAAATCAAGGGATGTAATCCCCGCGCAAGGACTGCGTGGCTGTCAGCAGCTCCCCGCCGCTGCCCTGGTCTGCGTGTCCGCGCAGCCAGGCCTGCAAGCTGCGGAGGGAAGACACAGGCCAGAGCCGGGTCGGGAGATGCTGCCAGGTGAACTAGAGCCAGTGAGCAGAGAATCTCAGCATGTACTAAAGTGATGAGACGAGCCACAGAGGGAGCTGTGGGCAGGAGCGTCTTGGCGGGCACCTCAGACAAAGAGGACACATGCAAACGAGGAAGGTTAAACACCCGCCGGGCTCCGGCCCCTCCCACCGAGCCAAGGGCTCCTGTCCACGGGGGAGGAGCTGTCAGACATTCTACCTGCGGCTCACGCAGAAACACATTCTGTGTCCTGTGTCAGGGAACTAACGACACCATAGACATAAAGCTTGTTTATGCTTATGTGTGCACACACATCAAAACCAAACCCACAGCCATTGAGGCAATTCCAACTCACAGCGACCCCCATTGGGTTTCTAAGGCTGTAAATCTTTACAGATATAGATTGCTTCATCTTCCTCCTGCAGAGCAGTTGGTGGGTTTGAACTGCTGACCTGCTACTTAGCACCCAAATGCCATACCCACTACACCACCAGAGCTCCTTATATACACATATACAC
>NW_006922174.1:180806-206932 GCF_000298275.1 Orycteropus afer afer
GTATTATGACCTTCAAGGAGCACGCTGGTGGTGCAGTGCCTAAGGCATCTTACTGCTCACCAGGGGGATGGCAGTTCAGACCCACGAGCCACTCCTTGGAAGGAAGATAAGACAATCTACCTCCATAGAGATTTACCTTGGAAACTCTATGGGGGTCAGTATCAGTTGGAATCAAGTCAATGGCAGTACGTTTGGGTTTGTGAGCTTATTATGTACATCACACATATATAATGCATATCTACCTAATGCATCAATGTTACATGTGTGTGTGTTTATATATGCACACACAAACATACATGCCCCTGATATTGTGTTCATGCGATGTAATGTACAATGCATATGCATTGTACATAACACTATGTGCTGTTGGTGTTGTTGCTAGGTGCCATCTAGCCAATCTTCAACTCATGGTGACCCCGTGTGATAGAGTATAACTGCCTGATAGGGTTTTCTAGGCTGTAATCTCTAAGGGAGTAGACTGACAGGTCTTCCTCCCACAGAGCCTCTGGGTTCAAAATGTCAATTTCTGTTAGTAGCTAAGCACTTAACTGTGCCGAAGATATTGAGCTTTTCCACCGCCTCTTGCCACAGATGTAGTCAATCTGATTCCTGTGTATTCCATCTGGGGAAGTCCATGTGTATAACTGCCATTTATGTTGTTGAAAAAAGGTATTTACAATGAGTAAGTTCTTGGTCTTGCAAAATTGTATCATGTGATCTCCAGCATTATTTCTATCATCAAGGCCAAATTTTCCAACTACCAGTGATTCTTCTTTGTTTCTAACTTTTGCACTCCAGTCACCAGTGATAATCAACACATCTTGATTGCATGTTTGGTCAATTTCTGTACCACTAGAGCTCCTATAACATTGTGTGTTGTATGTATTTTATACATGATATATGGAATACATACACACACACACATAATACATGGGTGATGTAGATATAAGTAATACATGGGATATATATATATATATATATATATATATATATATATGCACAACACTCCTCTGTCAGTATGTCATACTGTGGTGGCTAGTGTGTTGCTGTGAGGCTGGAGGCTATGCCACTGGTATTTCAAATACCAGCAGGGTCAGTCACCCATGCTGGAGAGGTTTCAATGGAGCTTCCAGACTAAGGCAGACTCAGAAGAAAGAAGGGGCATCCATTTCTCAAAGAATTGGCCAGTGAAAACCTTATGAATAGTAGTGGTGCACTGTCTGATATATTACTGGAAAGCTTGATGAATAGCCCTGAAACATTGTCCAAAATAGAGCCAGAAGATGAATCCCTCAGGTCAGAAGGCACTCAAAATATGACTGTGGAAGAGCTGCCTTCTCAGAGTAGAGCCAACCTTAATGACATGGATGGAGTTAAGCTTTCGGGACCTCCATTTGCTGATGGGGCATGATTCAACTGCGAAGAAACAGCTGCAAACAACCATTAATAATAAGAACATGGAATGTACAAAGTATGAACCTTGAAAAAGTGGGAATTGTCAAAAATGAAATGGAACACATAAAGATTGATATCCTAACCATTAGTGAGCTGAAATAGACTGGTTTTGGGCATTTTGAATCAGACAACCATAACCTATGCTGGGAATGACAAATTGAAGAGGAATGGTCTGGCATTCATCGTCACAGAGAATGTTTCAAGAAGTAAAATCTTGTCAGTGGATAATATACATACACCTAAAAGGAAGACCAGTTAATACTATTATTATTCAAATTTACGCACCAATGACCAAAGCCAGAGATGAATTTGAAGATTTTTACCAACTTCTACAGACTGAAATTGACCAAACATGCAATCAAGATGTGTTGATTATTACTGGTGACTGGAGCACAAAAGGTGGAAACAAAGAAGAATCACTAGTAGTTGGAAAATATGGCCTTGGTGATAAAAAAAAAAATACTACTGGAGATCACATGATAAAATTTTGCAAGACCAACGACTAATTTATTGCAAATACCTTTTTTCAACAACACAAACAGCAGCTATACACATGGACTTCACCAGATGGAGTACACAGGAATAAGATCGACTACATCTGTGGCAAGAGGCAATGGAGAAGCTCAATATATTCAGCCAAAACCAGGTCATGAGATGATTGTGGAACAGACCATCAACAGCTCATATGCAAGTTCAAGTTGAAGACAATTAAAACAAGTCCACAAGAGCCAAAATATGACCTTGAATATATTCTTCCTGAATTTAGAGACCTTCTAAAGAATAAATTTGGTGCATTGAACACCAATGACTGAAAACCAGAGGAGTTGTGGAATGACATCAAGAACATCATCCATGAAAAAAGCAAGAGGTCATTAAAAAGACAACAAAGGAAGTAAAGACCAAAATGGATGTCAGAAGAGTCTGAAACTTGCCTTTAATGGAGAGCAGCTAAAGCAAATGGAAGAAATGGCAAGATAAAAGAGCTGAACAGAAGATTTCAAAGAACAGCTAGAGAAGACAAAGTCAATTATTATAATGAAATGTGCAAAGACCTGGAGTTAGAAAAATAAACAGGAATAACACGCTTGGCATTTCTCAAGCTGAAAGCACGGAAGAAAAAATTCAAGCTTTGAGTTGCAATATTGAGAGATTCTATAGGCAAAATACTGAATGATGCAGGAAACATCCAAAGAAGATGGAAGGAATACACAGAGTCACTGTACCAAAAAGGATGGGTCAATGTTCATCCATTACAGGAGGTGGCATATGATCATATGATCAAGAACCAATGGTATTGAAGGAAGAAGTCAAGGCTGCACTGACAGAATTGGTGAGAAACAAGGCTCCAGGAATTGACTGAATACCCATTGAGATGTTTCAACAAATGGATGCCACACTGGAGGTACTCACTCGGCCACGCCAAGATATTTGGAAGACAGCTATCTGACCAACTGACTGGAAGAGATCCATATTTGTACCTATTCCAAAGAAAGGTGATCCCACAGAATGTGGAAATTATTGAGGACAATCATTAATATCACACACAAGTAAAATCTTCCTGAAGATGAAAAAATGGTTGCAGCAGTATATTGACTGAGAAATTCCAGAAATGCAAGCTGGACTCAGAAGGGGATGTGGAGTGAGGGGTATCATTGCAGATGTCAGATGGATCTTGGCTGAAAGCAAAGAATACCAGAAGATGTTTACTTGTGTTTTATTGATTATGCAAAAGCATTTGATTGTGTGGATCACAACAAATTATGGATAACATTGAGAAGAATGGGAATTCCAGAACACTTAATTGTACTCATGAGGAACCTGTACATAGACCAGGAGGCTGTCCTTTGAACAGAAAAAGGGAGATACTGCAAGGTTTAAGGAAGCTCTGGTAGCATAGTGCCTAAGGCATTTGACTGCTAACCAGAAGGTTGGCAGTTCAAACTCACCAGCCACTCCTCAGAAGAAAGGTTGAGCAATCTACTTCCATAGTGATACTACCTCGGAAACCCAAGGAGGGGTCGCTATGAGTTGAAACATGGTTTAAATCAGGAAGGGAGTGCATCAGGGTGGTATCCTTTCACCATACTTATTCATTCTGTATGCTGAACAAATAATCTGAGAAGCTGAACTATATGAAGAAGAACATGGCATCAGGATTGGAGGAAGGCTTATTAATAACCTGTGATCCACAGATGACACAACGTTGTTTGCTGAAAGTAAGGATGCCTTGAAACACTTACTGATGGAGATTAAAGACTTCATTCTGCAGTATGGATTACACCTGAACACGAAGAAACAAAAATCCTCACAACTGGACCAATAAGCAGCATCACAATAAATGGAGAAAAGATTGAAGTTGTTTAAGATTTCGTATTACTTGGTTCCACAATCAACACTTATGGAAGCAGCAGTCAAGACATAAGATGACATATTGCACTGGGCAAATCTGCTGCAAAAGACCTCTTTGAAGTGCTGAAGAACAAAGATGTCTCCTTGAAGACTAAGGTGTGCCTAGCCCAAGGCATGGTATTTTCAATGGCCTCATATGATGTGAGAGCTGGACAATGAACAAGGAAGACTGAAGAAGAGTTGATGCTTTTGAGTTGTGGTATTGGCAAACACTGAAAGTACAACAGATTACCAGAAAAACTAACAAATCAGTCCTGGAATAAGTGCAGCCAGAATGCTCCTTGGAAGAGAGAGTGGCCAGACTTTGTCTCTCCTACTTTAGTCATGTGGTCAGAAGGGACCATTCCTTGGAGAAGGATATCATGCTTGGTAAAGTGGAGAGTCAGCAAAGAAAGGGAAGACCCTCAGTGAGATGGATTGACACAGTGGCCACAACAATAGGCTCAGGTATAGCAAGGATTGCGAGACTGGCGCAGGACTTGGCAGTGTTTTATTCTGTTGTGCATAAGGCCCCTATGAGTTGGAGCCAACTTAATGGCACCTAACAACAATTACACACACACACACACACACACACATATGTTATACATGCGTGACATAGATATATGTATTACGGGGTGATACATATACAGATATATATATATATATATATATATTGACTCGATGGCACACAACAACAACAAATATATATATATACAGATACTATGTATATACATGATACATAACTATTCTATGTGTAAACACACACATACACATACAGACATATATATAAGTGAATAAAAAGTTATGAAGTAACACTTGCCTTTAATATAGTCAAAGCTTGCTCATGTTTTCTGGGAGTCCCTTGGTGGTGCAGAGAGTTAATGTGCTTGCCTGCTAACTGAAAGGTTGGAGCTTCCAGCCTACCTAGGGTCACTGTGGAAGAAAGACCTAGCAATCTACTTCATAGAAATTAGCCATTACAGCCCTCTGGAGCACAGTTCTTTCTGCCCCACATGGGGTCTTCAGGAGTTGGAGATGACTCGAAGACCAATGGTTGGTTGGTTGATGTTTTCTGCTCTATTTTATTCCTTTACTTAGGAAGACCTGACCACACACCCTATCAATTGGCTCTTGACCCATCAGTGAGTCATGACTTGAGTTGGGCACACAGGAGTCTCTGTTCTCACATGCTGTCACCACAGGTCAGCAAGTGGACAGTTTCAGAACACAGATATGAGTGGGCTGCTCAGACATATCTTCATTGTCTCCCCCCTCATCCTAGAGGAAAGCTCAGACTCTCCCCCGGCCTATAGAGTCTCCCTGCTCTGACCCTGCAAACGGCCCAGCCACTCCTTCACTAGGGGAACCCTGCCCTCTGCAAGCTCGTCATGCAATTTGCCTTTGTCCGAGATTACCTGCTGTAAACACGTCTGTGTGGGGCCTGTTTTTGCTGAACTTGGTTGTCTTCGAGTTGGCTCTGACTCATGGTGACCCCACAGACAGAACAAAATGCCTGGTCCTGCACCACCTTCCTGATCATGGGATATGATTGAACCCATTGTTGCATCCACTGTGCGTGTTGAGAGCCTCGCAACCTAAGAGACTCATCTTCTAGCACTGTATCCGACCGTGTTCTGATGTGACCCAGGAGGTTTTCAGTGGCTGATTTTCAGGAGCAGATCACCAGGTTTCTTCCTAGCCTGCCTTAGTCTGGAAGCTCTACTGAAACCTGAGCAAATTCATCTTCCATACAGCGACTCACATACACTTTGTCTCATGACATTGCCTGCAATCTCTCACAGTGCAACAGTTCCCCTCCTACTTTCTCCTCATAGTTACCTCTTCCCTGTGTCCTTCCCTCCCATGTACTCCCGCCCCGTCAGCTGCTTCCCTGTGCATACATAGCCCTTCTATTCTCTCATGATTGATCTCTCCAAGGAGTGTATCTACCTAAAATAAATGTTCAGCTGATATGCTTGTCTTTTATTTGGCTGAAAGTCACAAGAGTGGGTTCAATTCCAGATCTGAAGGGCAGCTAAGGGCCATAGTCTCATAGTCTCAGGGGTTCCACCAGGTTCAATCAGACCAGAAAACCTGGTGCCTTTTTTTTTTTTTTTTTTTTTTTAATGATGTTGAGTTTTGTTCCACATTGTTCTCCCACTCTATCCAGGATCTCCTCCATAGATCCCCCTCCGAGTGGTTGACAGTGGTAGCTGGGCACCATCTAGTTCTTCTGGTCTCATAGTTGTATAGGCTGAGGATCACATGGTGTACGAGTCACTTGGACTAATTGTTTCCATGCATCTTTGATTTTCTTCATTCTTCTTTGCTCTGGATGAGGAACATCTAGATGGCTGCTTGCAAGCTTTTAAAGATCACAGTCGCTACTCACCAAAGTAGGATGTGGAATGATATTTTTGTGTAGTGTGTTATGCCATTTGATCTTGATGTCCCCTGCAACCACAGTCCCAAGCTCACAGGCCCAAGAACTTACTCCCTCTGGGTAGCTGGCTGTAACCAAGAAGTGACTACAAACTTGTCCCTTGTCAGCTCTACTATCTACCTGAAAATTCTTACAGAACATAAAAATATACTTGTAGAAACATTGTCTGCCAACCTTACACCTGGTCATGGGTACACTGCCCCCTGAATAGATATACCTAATCATTCAGCCTGTCCACCCATCTATCCACTCGTAGATCAATGTTTGCCATCAATGACAACGCAGTACTATATGTACAGCAGTTTCACTGATATCTTTTAAATAACCTTTTTGTCTCCAAATAATTTCTCATATTCCTGGAGTCAGGGCACAGAAGCAGATAATTTTTGGGTATGCCAGTCTCTGCAGAGAAGCATTCCTTTGCCAGGATGATACTGCCTTTCATTAGCCTTGGTGTTCAGGAAGAGGAGCATGTGATGGTTAAGGCTGTGTGCCATCATGGGTGAGGCATTAGTCTAAGTGGTTTAGCAGTTATGATGTAGTCATCCTCCATCATGTGATAGGACAAAATGTAATCACCTCCATGATGACATCTGCTATGAAGAGCGAAACAGTTGAAAGGGAGTTTCCTTTGAGGTGTGTCCTGCTTCCAATATATATGGAACAGTTCTGAGAAAAGTCTCAACTTGCATCAGTGGCCTGCTGCTTTATTGCCTGCCGATCTTGGGATTGTTGTTTTTGTAGGCTGTGAGCCAACCACCTGCCATTCTACCTGCTGATCTTGGATTTGCCAGCCTGTGTGGCAATTTCCAGTGGCCTGCTGTATTCCCCACTAATTTGATGTTCATCAGCCCCTGCAGCCAAGCCAGAAGAAGCCTCCAACTTGATGTCTGACCGATGGACTTGGTATTTGCCAACATCTACAACTGCATAAGCTACTTCCCTGAGATAATTTCTCTCTCTCTCTTTCTCTCTCTCTCTCTCTCTGGTGCTAGAGAACCCAGCCTAAGACAGAGGGTGAGTTTCTTGGTCATAATTGGGCCATAATCCCTCATCTAGTTTTACAGTCTGGAGTTAAGTGCAGCCAGCCTGAGAGGCAGAAGACCTAGCTGGCTGGTTTCTCCACATGGGGAAATGGCATCTGAGGAAGGTGTAGTGGCTTTCCTGAGTCTGCAGGCTCTTCTGGTGTCCTGAGAGTGGACCTCAGCAGTTAACATTCAGATCTTAAACTCTTAGCTGAGATTGGCCCTGAAAGTACCTGAAAATGTAATATTCAAAGACACTTAACATTAAAGTATGTTCAATAAAGCCAGTCGCGAATAGAGTGCCCATCTAGACATCATCTTCATCAGACAGTGAAATTAAATTAGATTTCCCCGATAACCAGCTTTACGGAGCCCATTTGCATTGCGGGTGTGAGATTAGAACTGTAGTAATTCTGTAATGAAGCTGCTCGCAGAATTTCTGAGCATGCATTGCAGCTCAAGTATATCTTCCATGTCAATTCAGAATCATAAAGTTGCAGCTTTCATGTGTGCCTGGAGGTCGTGCACTAAACTCCAGGCTCAAGTCTAAGCCATCGAGCTTCCTCCAAGTGGCCTTCTGTTTGAGCAGTCCCCTCCCCTGCCTGTGTGACAGGGAACTTGCAACACTCCACAGTATCCCATTCCAGCTGAGGTGAACCCCAACAGGTGGAAAACCCAGCTCTCCATAGAGACGGCATCCATCTTGCTGAAGCTGCTTCTCCCGGGTCTATTCTTTGGGGCCTCAAACCAGACCAATCCATCTGTGACCTAACAGTCAGATACATTTCTGAAGGTTGAATTCTTTCCCCTTTAGCTCTTGTCTCCGCTCTGTTCCCGCTCCCCTATCCTCTATATATCTTTAAATACTGTGCCCTAGAATAGTGGGAGGTGAGGAGAACACTCTGACCTCAGTGAAGGACAAGTCGGGCTACGGGAGAGAAACCCAAGAATGGAGCGTACTCTTGGGCTGAGTCTGTAGCTGGGCATGAGGGCAAGGTCTAAGAGCGTGAAATCACGGCCAGAGCAGATCATGCAGAGAACTTTGGTTCAAGAGGAGGATGAACTCAAGATGGGACCTGTGACTAGGGAGAAGTGAAGCCAGGCTATGGAGGGGCCACAAACATCTCCCAAGACTTGACATCCTTGGGGTTTCATGGCATCTCAGAGCAACATCACTCTTAAAAGGGCCCCTCATCACTATTCACCAACTGCCACCAGATCCCAGCACCTTCCTTGTAATACTCACTTCTGTTTTAATTAAATGAATGAAAGCTATGTTATTAAAATATGCTAATGTGGGAGCTCTGGTAGCATAGTGCCTAAGGCACTTGACTGGTAACCAGAAGGCTGGCTGTTCAAACCCACCAGCCACTCCTTGGAAGGAAGGTTGGGCAATCTATTTCCATAGTGATACCACCTTGGAAACCCAAGGAGGGGTTGCTATGAGTCAGGTCTGACTCGACAGCACAAAACAACAACAACAATGTGTCTTACCAGAAGAAGGAAGATGAGGGAATGGAAGAGAAAGAGAAAAGAGGAATAGAAGGAGGGAAAAAAGAATGACATCCAAGAGGAGGAAAAGAAGAAGGAAGGAAGAATCAGAAGAGGAGACATTGATTTCCAATTGGGGCTTCTATAAAACTTCAAACTGCCTGCAACTTAAAATAATTGGGGGCAAAGGGACTGGTGACTGCATCCCCTTTACCCCACTGGATACCCAGATTGATTCCTTAAGAGAGACCAAGGTGGACACCAGCAAGCTGAGCCTGTGTGACCCAGAGGGAGATCAGCAGAGCCCCAGCTTCACACAGCCCAAAGCCTGCAGGAACCTCAGCACTAAGCCTCTGGGCCCAGAGCAGGATTAACAGGCCGGGGAACACTGAGTAGAGCAGCAGGAAAATGAGCTTATGTTGATCTTCTTTCTTCAAATAAATGCACATTACTGCACATGTGGAAAAGATCGGCTAAGCATTTGTTTAGCTGAGGTGCCCAGCCCAAAGCTCAGCCTCCAGGCTGCCTGCCCCACAGAGCAGCCTCCTTTTGGAGGATCACAGCCAGTGTTCATCAGAGCAGTCAACTAGGGGCCACTTGTGTGAAAGGTCATTGGACAACAGAGGTCGCTGGACCCCTCATGGCTTTCTAAAGCAACGACACTCTCTCACGCTCTCCACTGAGAATGTGATAATCGGCTCTGTGTGGCACTGGCCTGATGACTAATCCAGAGGGCCAGGACGCCTGAACCTGAGCTGCTCAGCACCATTGCTGTCAGTAACCATGGCAGCGTGGGCACCTGCCTGGCTGTAAGATGACCAGGGCCTCTGGGCCAAAGTCGAGAGGACCTCAGGATGAAGGGAATGCACCTCTTATGGTGGAGGAAGATTGTATAGATTTTGAGAAGCTGTAAATGTTTACTTAGCTGCAAGTCTTCATAGGGACATGGATGGTTCAGTGGTAACATTTTCATCTTCGCTGCAAGAGACTGGGCTTTGATGCTGGTCAATGTACCCCATGCGTGGCCACCATCTGTCTGTCAGTGGAGACTTGTGGGTGGCTGTGAAGCTGAACAGCTTTCAGTCGAGCTTCCAGACTAAGATGAGCTAGGAAGACAGGTCTGTCAATCTACTTCCAAAAACCAACCAATGAAGAGCCTCTGATCCCAATGGCCCAATCCACAGCTGGTCACAGTGATGGTGCAGGACCATGCAGCATCTTGTTCCACTGGGAAGGAGCCCACTCTACAGAAATGAGTAACAATAAGAACAACAAGTTTTCCTTGCCATTGCATGGGGGATTCAAGAGCTAGGATATCAAGGACATGGTTTCTGCATGCTTATAAATAACAATGATAATAAAACTAACCAGAAGGCTGGTGGTTCAAACCCACCAGCCACTCCTTGGAAGGAAGATGGGGCAATCTACTTCCGCAGTGATACTGCCTCAGAAACCCAAGGAGGGGTGGCTATGAGTCGGGTCTGACTCGATGGCACATAACAACAACAACAACAACAACAATAAAACCAAAACCAAATCCACTGCCATCGAGTGGATTCCAACTCATAGCAACCCCCATGGGGCTTTCAAGGCTGTAAATCCTTATGGAAGTAGAATTGCCTCATCTTCCTCCCATGGAGCAGCTTGTGGATTTGAACCACCAACCTTCTGGTTAGCAGCCAGATGCCTTTCTCACTGCACCACCAGAACTCCTTAAATAATTTGGATCCCACTCATAGCAACCCCTCATTGGGTTTCTAAGATGGTATCACTAATAAAGTAGATTGCCCAACCTTCCTTCCAAGGAGTGGCTGGTGGGTTCGAACCACTAGCTTTCTGGTTAGCAGTCAAATGCCTTAGGCGCTACACCACCAGAGCTCCCTAAATAATAATAATGTTGTTGTTGTTGTTGTTATGTGCCGTCGAGTTGGCCCCGACTCATAGCGACCCCTCCTTGGGTTTCCGAGGCAGTATCGCTACGGAAGTAGGATTGCCCAACCTTCCTTCCGAGGAGTGGCTGGTGGGTTTGAACCGCCAGTCGTCTGGTTAGCAGGCAAGTGTCTTAGCCACTATGCTACCAGAGCTCCCAAATAATAATAATAGTAATTAATAATACTCATTACCATTCACTAGCACCAGTGGTCTAGACATCCTACCCAGCACGTGATGTTCATTACTGTATCTGTTCTCATCACAACTCCAGGAGTAGGATACCACTTACATATGCAGGTTCGCTGGAGTAGGGAAATCCTACCCATGCCTGAGTGCAGACTGCACTGGGCAGGCAGGTCTATAGGCTCCTGATCTGCTGATCTCTGCACCGTAGCCCACTGACCTGCACCCCCACAATAACAGCACAACTCTCATTTGTCTCATTCATGCCCAGGTGTGCACTTGCCAACAGGCTCATCAGGCCACGGTCACTCAGTTAACAAGGAGCCCCTTCCCAGGAACAATCACACATATTGCCGCTTGCAATGGAAAGCAAAGACATTCATTTTCCCAGAGTGAGCAGGTGGAAACTTTCGGGATTGTTTTAAAATAAAATAGGCAAGTGAGACTACCAAGAACAGGGAGAAAAGGAGGAAGATGAGGAGGAGTAGACGTTGGACTCACACAGGAAGCCCAGGGACAGACGCCCCAGTTGAGCTGGGGACCAGGACGCAGGCAGAACCAGGGCCTGTAGCTCTGGCACAAGGACACCAGCAAAATGGGCTCCAGCCCCTCCAGTGTCCAGAGGAAGGCCTTCAGCTCTTGGGGATGGCCCAAGTCAGAGTTTGAAACCCTTTCCAAGTCAAGGAGAAGCAGATTTATAAATTTCTCTTTGAAATTTCCAAGAGGCAGGTGCTGGAATGTTCCTAGTAAGCCCCATCAGCTAATTGGATTATTTCCTGCACAGTACCCATTATTTATTACAGGCCCTGACAACAATAATAACCCACGGTTGCACATTTACATGTGCCCCCATCATCTAAAAGTGGTGGGTATTGTTTTACTGAATCAAATCCAATAGATAAGAGTTTCTAAGGTTACTTTGGTCATGTTTTCAGGAAAGGTCAACCACTATAAAAAGACATCATGTTGTAGAGTGTCAGCAAATACCAAGGAAATGCTCAATGAGATGGAGTGACACCATATTGATAATCAGCTCAAATATTTTTTTAAGATGGCACGGGACTGTTGTAAATAAGGTCACCATGAACCACAGCCAACTCAAAGGCAATTAACAACAACAAGGACCTTCCCCACCACCCAAACCTATTCTGTCATAATTTCTAAAGTTCCTCAACTGAAGACTCAACAGAGTGGTCTGGTTGGATGGATGCTGTCCTGTTCCTAGGTGCCAGTGCCCCCTTGTATGCCTCAGGGGACTGGAGGGTCATGGTAGATGAGATGTCCGGTGATCCAGGCCCTCCTTCTTGAACAGGACAACTTCTTTCCCTCTCTCAGTCTCACTGTAGACAAGAGGGATGATCAGTTGGCCCATGCCAGAAGTTTTGTCCTTGACCTCTCTGCAGACAGTGCCCATCCAAACCAACTCTTTGCAGAGTGAAAGGGAAGCCACTAGTGTGAAGAGAGGGACATATATCAACAGTGCCCACAGACCAGGATCCATCTGAGAGGAGGCCTACACTCCCCAAAACTCACAAGATCCTACCGTTATGGAACCCATCACACCCCTGGCTGCCCTTACTGCTCCCCCATACTAGGAACTGACTGATTCCTTATCATCCTCCTGATAAGGAACTAGTCCAAAGTTCATCCTTGGCTTTCTGAATTTCCCCAGGCACCTCACCCCTCAAGGTGCCCATGTACTTATGTACTTCAAGATAACCCAAAGCAATCAAGCCCATTGTCACTGAGTGGATCCCCACTCATTGGGACCCTGTAGGACAGAGTAGAGCAGCCCTATTGGGTTTCCAAGGCTGTCATCTTTACAGAAGCAGACTGCTTCATCTTTCTCCTGAGGAGCAGCTGGTGGGTTTATACCACTAACATTTTGGTTAGCAGCAAGCGTTTAACCACTGGGCCACCAGAGCTCCTTGTACTTCAATAACTCAATCTCAATTCTCCTAGGGCTTTTCCAAAGCTGGTGTCCTTAATGGCTAGTTTCCATTCCTGCACACTTGCTGAGGACAGACCAACTCCTCTACCAGGCACTCAGGGTGTCCCCAGTCTCACCTGCCTTATGCTTCACTCACACGTCTACCAGCCATGCAGGAGATGGTCTTTGAACATGGACGGTGTGAGGCCCTGGACATAAACTGAGCAATGCCAATGGAGCTGGACAGAGGGACAGAGGCAACTCAGAGCACAGACTGCAATCCATGGCCATGCCAGCAGCACAGCTCCATAAGGTGATGTGGCCAGAGATAAGAGAGCAGTGAATTCTGCACACAGGTGCAAAATTGCCAAATGGGAGGTGCTCGAAAGTCCCTAAGAAGCCCCAACAGCTAATTTGAATATTTTGTAGATGGTATCCATTGTTGTACAATTAAATGAATCTTCAACCATTTGAAGGCTGTGAAAACCAAAAACCAAGCTTAGTGCCGTCGAGTCGATCCCGACTCATAGCAACCCCTCCTTGGGTTTCTCAGGTGGTATCACTACGGAAGTAGATTGCCTAACCTTCCTTCCAAGGAGTGGCTGGTGGGTTTGAACCGCCTGCTTTCTGGTTAGCAGTCAAATGCCTTAGGCACTACACCACCAGGCTGTGAGGCTATCATTTTATTTGAGTCAGATCCAATTTATAAGGGATACCAAGGAAGATGGGGCAATCTACTTCCGTAGTGATACTGCCTCGGCAACCCAAGGAGGGGTCACTATGAGTCAGGTCCAACTTGATGGCACATAACATAACAAGAGCTTTCAAAGGTCCACAAGTGGTTCAAACAGGCCCTGACATTGTGCCTTTACAGAGGAGTGGACACTGACCTTGAGAATAGAGTGAGAGCGTTCCTAGTGGAGACTAGGAGGTGTGCGTGTGGGGGAGCTCATCACCCCAACCCCTGCGCTCACATCACATGCTCCCCTGGGTACGCAGTCCCTCCGGACCACACAGTGCTACAGAAGGAAAGTCCGGGTTCTGGGCCAGTTGGTCTCGTCCCAAATTCTCACCTCTCCCTCCCTCCTTTCCCCTACCTGGGATTCTGGCTAACTCACCATGCCTGCCATGCAAAATGAAGGTAGTAACATCTGCTGGGCAAATTGAGAAACAGAGATGAGGTATCAAAAGAATCTCTCAGGGGATATGACCCCTTTGTTTTTAGGTGTTGTGAAATCATCTCTGAATCATAGCAACCTTATATATAGCAGAACAAAACATTGTCTGGTCCTGCCCCATCCTCACAATCATTGCTATGTTTGAGCCCATTGTTGCAGCCACTGTGGCAATCCATCTTGTTGAGGGTCTTCCTCTTTTCCATTGATCCTCTACTTTGCCCAGCATGCCCAATAACTCAGCAGTGCATAAGCAATAGTTGTGTGCACAATGATACTTTTCCACCCACCCAGGATGGGAAAGACAACTGAGACACTAATCTGGAAAAGCTGATGCAAATCAGTACCATTATCATGATCAGCATCATCCTGGAGATCATCATCACCATCATCCTCCCTGGAAATACCAGTCTGTGCATAATAATAATGCCATACTTGACCTTCAGTAGAAACAGGAAGAAATTGTAGTGGGATTCCTGCCGATAAATTAGACTTCATCACTGAACACTGTGCTTAACTACAAAGTCATTATGCATCTACTGGAGGAAACGTTCTTCAAATACAGCCCAGTAAATATGTGTGATGTTCTCAATGGCTATTAATAGAAAAGCCCTGTTTATTAAAAATATAAAGAGGAAGATAACAAGAGAGAAAAAGGAAGGAGCATGTACAGTAGCAGAGGGGTGTGGTATCTGGGAAAAATCTTGTTGATAAACCACCCTGTGCATCCCTTGGATTGTAATCTCACCCAGGGCAGAGCCAGTGCCTGCTCACCCCTGACCCCCACACCCACCTCAGGATGCAGCAAGGGGTAGGCGCCCAATAAAAACCCCACTGTCATTGAGTCAACTCCATCTCACGGCAACCCATGTGTGTCAGACTAGACCTGTGCTCCACAGGGCTTCCAGTGGCTGATTTTTCTGAAGTAGACTTCTAGAACTTTCTTCCAAGGCACCTCTGGGTGCAATTGAACTGCCAACTCTTTGATCAGGAGCCAGGCACGTTAACCATTTGCCCCACAGACAGGAAGCTAACCCTGCAGGGTGCAATACATTAAGAAATGCACATGAAGGTCATTTACATGCTGGCTATTCATGTGAACTTATAGAGTCCATCACTGAAACCTCACTTGGGCTGGCAGAGATGGGCAGGTGACTGGAGATGTGGCACATGCCTCCTCCCAGCCAGGTGGATTCCTTGCTTGGACCAAAAGTGGAAAAAGAGTGTTGTTTCGTCAGGAACGGAGGTATTTGTGACAAGAAGGGTTAAGAGGGACAAGGCAGTCAGACTGCCCACCACCTTCCCTGTGTGCTCCCTCCTCCTCCTGCATGAGTGTGTCCTGGACAAGTCTCAGCCTGACCACCAGTCCCCATTGCTCAAGGTGACCAGCAGACTCCGGCAGGTACTACTCCATCTTTGTTGGATGAAATTGAATTCTAGGGTCATGTAGAGGGTCACCCAAGAGGACCATCTGTGACTGAGCTGGCCAGCATGCTGGGGGAGAGAGGGTCATGCTGGCTGAGAGATCATCCTCCCTCCCTGCCAACAGCCAAGCCAGCGAGGTAGCTCAAGGTTGAATAGACAGAGCACCATTTCCCTGCAGGACTGGGGCTCAAATTGCCAGCTCAGCAGTCAGAAATGTGTCCTTATTGATCACCCAGCCAAGACGTGCTCAATTACTGGACCTCAGGATGCACCCCATGGCGGCACCCCTCCATCTTGGCCACAAGTAATCTCACTAATGGCTCCCAGGCACATGGCCGGTGTGAGAAGAAGGGCAAGGCAGCTCCTTAACACACAATCGAGAGCCTTGTTAAGAAAAGGAGCAATAGGATGCATGGTGTCCCAGGAGCAGAGAGAAGGCATCTTCACCTCTGCCTGGAGGCCACTGAAGTTTCCACTGGATCCTTGTGCTTCACTGATGGAATAAAAGGGCTCACGGACATGCCACCCATTAAACATTCAACTGTAGGGTAAGGTCCAAGTGGGCTGAGGCACAAGGAGGATGAAACATACAACAAATGGAGGTGTGCATGCACATACACAAGGACACAGAGTTGATGATGCTGATGATAACAGTAGTGGTGATGATGGTGGTGGTGATGCTGACGACTATGGTAGTGATGATGATGGTGATGGTGATAGTGATGGCAATGATGACCATGGTAGTGAAGATGATCAACTGAGAGGCTGTAGGGGTTTCCTAGGGCTGCTAGAATAAAATACCACTCACGGGGGAGCTTATAGGAATGACATTCTGTTGCCTCTCTGTTCTGGAGGCCAGTAGTCCCAATGCAGTGTGCCAGCAGGGCCGTGGTGAAGGCTCTAGTGGATGATCCCTGTTTCTCCAGGCTTCTGGTCGTCCCAAGTGTACCTCGACTTTACATGCATCTTCACATTGCATCCTTCCTCTGTCTTTCTCTCTGTTCTCTGCTTCTTTATAAGGATGTCACTCAGATGGGATTAGGATTCAGCTGTTATGGATTGAATTCTGTCCCCCCAAAACATGTGTTGTAAATCCTAATCCCTAAACTTGTGGATCTTATTCCAAAATAGGGTTTACTTTGTCATATTAATGAGTCCATGTCAGTGTAGAGTGTGTCTTAAGTCTTAAGTGACACATACATGCAGATGGGGAAGTTGCCACATCATATGAAGTTCACCAAGGAGCCAGGACCAGAAGAAGCTGAAAAGAGACAAGTCCCTTCCTCCAGAGCTGACAGAGAGCCCTCCTTCCCCTAGACCTTGTTGTTGTTGTTATGTGCTGTCGAGTCAGACCCTACTCATAGGGACCCCTCCTTGGGTTTCCAAGGCGATATCACTACCGAAGTAGATTGCCCAATCTTCCTTCTGAGGAGTGACTGGTGGGTTTGAACCGCCAGCCTTCTGGTTAGCAGTCAAGTGCCTTAGGCACTATGCTACCAGAGCTCCTACCCCTAGAGCTAGCACCCTGAATTCAGACCTCTTGCCTCCTGAACTGAGAGGAAATTGATTTCTGTTTCTGAAAGCTACTAATTTGTGTTATTTCTGTTATATTATATAAATTCACTGCCATGAAGTAAATTCTGACTCATAGTGACCCCCATTGGGTTTCCAAGGCTGTCAATCTTTATGGAAGTAGATAACCCCATCTTCCTTCCGCAGAGCGGCTGGTGAATTTGAAGCACTGACCTTCTGGTTATCAGCCAAATTCCTTATCCAGTATGCCACCAGAGCACTCTCATTTCTGTTACAGCAGCACTATATTAACTGATATCTGCAAAGAGTTAATTTCCAAACAAGGTCACACTCTCAGGTATCAGGGGTGAGGACTTCAGTGCATTTTTTGGGGGGACACAATTCAACCCATAACAATGGCTAACTTCATGTTCTGAAATAGGCAGATGGACAGACCAGATACCCGAATTGTCCTCATAACCCTTTCCTACTGCTGTGATCATTGAACACCCTCTTCTGACCTAAACATTGACTCCAGCTCCACTCCATGCCTCTACTTCTTTCCCACAAGTCATTTGTGATGACACAGGAATGTCCATGCATTCACTCAACAAACATCATCAAGTCAAATCTGTTCCAGGAACCCTGCCATTACTATGTTTGCAAAATTAAATCCCTACTACACAGCCCTCTAAGGAATTCCTGGATGGAACCAATAGTTAAGTGCTGCTACTAACTGAAAGGTTGATGGTTCAAATCCACTCCAAGACACTTTTGAAGACAGGCCTGGTGATCAGCCTATGAAAGGTCACAGCTCAAAATTGTGTGGAGCCATTCTGCTTCTCACTCACGGGGCCATCATAATAGGGATCAACTCGAAAAC
Organism: Orycteropus afer afer; assembly: GCF_000298275.1. Lineage (NCBI taxonomy): Eukaryota > Metazoa > Chordata > Mammalia > Tubulidentata > Orycteropodidae > Orycteropus > Orycteropus afer. Next base: position 198,652 of record NW_006922174.1, read on the forward strand.
AGGGAGCAAACTAAGCAAGGCCCATCTTTATGCTCACACCAAATTCAGCATCCCCTAAGTTACCTTGCATTGTGCCACCCCTCCCCCCCCCGTGTCTTGTTCTCTCAGATTCCTGTATCTGGATCCCTCTCTCTCTCTCTCTCTATTCCTTCTATTTCTCCTTCTGTGTACCTCCCACTTATCCTTTGCGGTCCAGCTGGGTCACCCCACACACACACCTGTGATGCTTTGCTACCAGGACCCCCAGTGGAAGGCTATGCCTTCCTCCGCACAGTACTGGCAGTGTGCACCTCCGACCTCAGCTGTGGCTTTTGCTCCATCCTGCTGCCAGGATGGCTGCAGGGCAGGGGCCATGCTGACCTACCATTCTGGTTTGCTCAGGACTGAGGGGGTTCCTGGGATGCAGGACTTTCAAGGGCTAAAACTGAGAAATCCTGGGCAAACTTGGATGAAAAAGCAGGGTTTTATTGTCGTTCACCTGGTCATCCATTGAACGAATCAGCTCTGAGGTGCTCTGCTGAGAGCTCTCTTCCTCCTCTTCCTTGGCTATCGACCAGTAAGTCTCATCTATGGCCTCCGGTTCAAACTCAATTTCAAAGGAATTGGGAGTTATCTCTCAGCTTTGTCTAAATCTGTCCATGAAAAATAAAAGAGTGGTCTGACTCAGCATATCAATTCAGTACAGATGGAAAAAAATAAAAAGAAAGCCTTTGTTTGCATTGAGGAGACTAAAGCTACAGATGGTTCACAGAATGTACTCCCTGTCCAGACGGTCCACTGCCTCTGCGAAGATCAAGGGCTCCCCCTAGACAATCACAACTGGCCGTTTTCCAGGTCATAGTTCCCAATAGGCACCCTGGTGGCACAGTGGTGAAAGTGCTTGGCTGGATGCTAACCTCAAGGTCAGTGGTTCCGACCCACCAGCAGCCCCGTGGAAGAAAGATGGAAGAGTCTGCTTCCCTAAGTATTACAGGCTTAGAAACCCTGTGGGGCAGTTCTGCTCTGTCCCACAGGGGGGCTATGAGTCGGAATCAACTTGAAGGCCATAGATTTTGGAGGTTTTGTTTCCCTGTCTGGTGGGTAGCAAGTCACACAGAGCTCGCAGAGCACCTAGCTCGTGATCAGTATGCTTCCTTTCGTCCCTGCTCCCATGTGTAGCCTGGTGTTCTGGTTCCTAGTGCCACTCTCACAGGAATATGCCACAACTGGGATGGCTTAACAAATAGGAGTTTATTTTTACAATTTGGAGGCCTTAAGTCCAAGTTCAAAGTGCCAGGCTCTAAGGGCTGGGTGAAAGCCCGTCCAGCTCTGCCTCCTACTCCCGGCCCACTGGAGCTAGAGGCGTTTCTTTACTCAGACAGCTGCTGGCTGCTGAGGCTGAGAAGCCCAAGGTTGACAAGTAAAAAGGCACAGTCCCGATGTTACCAAACCACATGGCAGACAATTAACTTAAGTCCACTCTAAGTCCCAAAGTCGGCAGACCATAGCAGGCTGCTGAGCAACTACATGGCTACATGCGGGGTCCAATCTCAAGGCTTCTCCTTATATACAGGAAGCAGACCACAAACCCAAAGGCAGCTACTCAGCTGCTTGTGGTAGATCTCATCATGGAGTTGATTAACAGTCTTATCATGGGGAATAACTGCCACCAGCTGCCCAGCCACTCAACCAGGCCCAGCCAAGTTGACACATAAACATAACTACCACACCTGGCATACCATGAAATGCAGGGGAGTAACAAATTGCTTTTCTCCTGGAATTCCCTGATGTGGAGAGTCTGTGTCTACATATCCAGGCTACATCGGCATGTTCATCCATCATTTTGAACATTCTTAATGATGATGGTGATTAAGATAATGGTGATGAAAACGACAGCAATGATGCTGGTAATGATGATGGTAGTGGTGGTGATGACAATGACGACAGTGATGATGGTGATGGTGACAACAGTGATGGAACTGATGATGAGAGTAGTGGTGGTGATGGTGGTGATGGTGGTGGTGATGGTGGTGATGGTGGTGATGGTGGTTCATGGTGGTGGTGATGGTGATGGTGATGGTGATGGTGGTGATGGTGATGGTGCGGATGGTGGGGATAGTGGTGATGATGGTGATGATGGTGTGGTGGTGGTGATGGCAGTGATGGCGGTGATGGTGATGGCAGTGGTGGTGATGGCTGTGATGATGGTGATGATGGTGATGATGGTGGTGATGGTGATGGTGGTGGTGGTGATGGTGGTGGTGGTGGTGGTCATGGTGGTGGTGGTGGTAGAGTTGATGCTGGTGGTGATGATGGTGGTGCTGGTGATGGTGGTGGTGGTGGTGGTCATGGTGGTGGTGGTGGTGGTGGTGATAGTGGTGGTGGTAGGTGGTGGTAGTGGTGGTGATATCGGTGATGATTGTGGTGATGGCGGTGATGATGGTGGTGGTGGTGGTGGTGGTGGTGGTGGTGATGGTGGTGGTAGCAGTGATGGCGGTGATGGTGGTGGTGATGGTGGTGATGGTGGTGGTGATGGTGACTGTGGTAGTTCAGTTTGTGTGTCAACTTGGCTGGGCCCCTTTGAATGGCTGGGCAGCTGGATGTAGTATTCCCCATGGTGAGACTGGTAATCAACTCCATGGTGGAATCTACTGTGAGTAACTGAGTAGCTGCCTTTAGGAATGTGGTCTTCTTCCTGTATATAAGCAGAAGCCTTGGGCAATGGTCTCTAGCTTATGGCATGTTTGAACCCTGCATGTAGCTATGTCGTTGTTCAGCAGGCTGCCATGCTCTGCCCACCTGGGGACTTACAACGGATTTGAATTAATGGCCTGCCATGTGGTTTAGTGAAATTGGGACTGTGCCTTTTTACTTATCAAACTTGGGCTTGGTAGCCTCAGCAGCCAGCAACTGCCTGAGTTAAGAAACACCTCTAGCTTCAGTGGGCTGGGAGCTGGAGGCAGAGCTGAAGCCCAAGGTCGAGGGGTTTTCACACAGCCCCTAGAGCCTGGCACTTGGAATTTGGATTTGTAGCCTCCCAAACTGTAAGAAAATAAACTTTGTTCATTAAAGCCATCCCATTTGTGGCATATTCTTGTCAGAGTGGCACTAGGGAACCAGAACAGTGGTGATGATGGTGGTGATGATGTGACGATTGTGATTATAGGGATGATGACAATGCTGTGATCATGATTATGATAATGAATATTACAGCAATGGTGACAATGATGGTGATAGCCATGGTTCATTTTATTATCAACTTGAATAGGCTACGTCTCCCAGTGGCTTGGCTAAGCACTAGTAGCTATTCTATAATGTAATCTAATGTAATGTTCTATGACCATCTTCCATAATATAACCTAATGTGATATAATTAATCAATCAGTTGAAAGGGGACTTCCCACATGGTGTGTCCTGCTCTGGACTATAAGCAGATATTTGGGCAGAACTCTCTCTGTTCACTGCATTCTTTCCATCACCTTACAAATCCTGCAACTGCCTTCAGCAATCTCCAATACACCATGTGACCTATGGAGTTTGGACTTGCCAGCCCCCACAGTTGTGTGAGCCAATTCTCTAAAGTAAATCTATCTATATCAATACATATAGCTCACTGGTTCTGTTTCTCCAGAGAACCCTAAGACAGCGATGATGATGATGATGATGGAAATGATAAATGGAGAAAATGATAACACTCACTGAGTTTTTAATATATGCTAGAGACTCTGCTGTGGTGGTATAGTGCTAAGGCATTTGACTGCTAACCAGAAGGTTGGTGGTTCAAACTCACCAACCACTCTGCAGAAGAAAGATGGAGCAATCTGCTACTGTAAAGATTTACCACCTCATAAACCTAATGGTAGGAGCTCTGGTAGCATAGTGACTAAAGCACTTGCCTGCTGAGCAGAAGGCTGGCAGTTCAAACCCACCGGCCACTCCTCAGAAGGAAGGTTGGACAATCCTACTTCCGTAGCGATACTGCCTCGGAAACCCAAGGAGGGGTCACTATGAGTTGGGCCAACTCGATGGCACGTAACAACAACAACAACAACAACAAACCTAATGGTAACAACAACAAGAGGAGTTAGAACTGACTTAAGGCCAGTGAGTTTGGATTAGGTTTTCTTGAGGGACGCTGCTCAGAATTTTACTTACAGGATCTTACCTAAGTGTGTATATTTGATTTTCACTTTAAAGGGCTTAAAGTTGTTTTTTTTTTTTTTTTTTCCCAAGTATTTCTTTGAGGAAAGCACATTGAAAAAGAATGAATGCATTTTGTGTTCATTTAAAATATTCTTTGAAAAGCACAAAAATCACCTGAAACCCATCACAGACCTGCCTCAATTCCCAATGACCTGGGTGTTTTGATCAAATGAGTCAGGATACTTACTGCAGGTGGGTATTTTCTCTTGACTCAGGGTACATTTCTGTGCATGTGAGTGTGTATGTGTGTACTCACGTGTGCGCACGTGCTTGTTTTCAATGCGAGTGCCTGACTGCACACCTGTGCTCATTCCACACACACATGTTCCCCTTGCAGGTGTGTTGCTCAGAGGGAAGATGTGTCTGAGAGTCCCTCCTTCTTCCCTCGTCTCTTCCTCTGCCTTGTTGGGAAGGAGGAAAGGCAGGTCCCTATTTATTCCAGGAGAGGCAATTTGAAACAATGCTGGCAGAACAAAACCCTAGCCTAATAACTTTCCAAAAAGCATATTGCTTTTGTAGCTGCAGCAGCTGAGAGTCCAACAGTTATTCCCCAGATACCCCACCATAGAGCAGGGCTATTTTTAGACTGTATCACACCTCAGAGTCTGTGCAGAAAAGACATTGTGCGCCAAGCAGACATGCTATTCCTTCCTCAAGCAATCACTTAGCTTGATGCAAAAGCAGCAGCCTGATTGCATTTTTTCTTAATGTATCAGATTCCAGCAACAATATGCCATTCTCTTTGAATTCTTTTCAAGTGGCTGGTACACATTCATACCTCTTGATAGCTATTATTACAGCGCCTGAGTCAGTCCAATGCCAAGTGACAGAAAGAAAACTGGAAAAAAATATAACCACCACATACACTTGTATTTTGTGGGCAGACTATCACTACATCTGGATGTCTGAACGCATTTCAATGTTTGACTGCATTTTCAGTTTTCACTGAGATGTTTGGCATCAAGTGGAACATTCACACCCAAAATAACATTAGCACGAGTAAGTGAAAAAGCTTTTACATTATAAAGTAAAAAGCACTGGTACTTCTGAAATGTTAGAGCCAAAGTGCAATTTTCCCGGGGATAGGATGCACTTGCTGACAAATTTTTGAGAACTTCATCCCCATCCTCACTATATCATCACAATTATCATTGCTATCATCACCACCACCATCATCATCACCATCATCAGCTTCATCACCATCATCATCACCATCATCAGCTTCACCACCATCATCACCACCATCACCGTCATCACCATCGTCACCTTCACAACCATCATCACCACCACCATCACTATCATCTTCTCTCTCATCATTGCCATCTCGCCACCACCATTATGATCATCACCACCACCATCATCACCATCACCACCTTCATAACTATCATCACCACAATGATCACTATCATCAACACCATCATCATTGTCATCTCATCACCATACTCACATGTCACCTTTAAGCATGTTGTACATGTTATCTTTAATCCTCACAGCAACCTTGCAGGATAAACACTAGGTCTTCTTTTTTATTGTTTTAAAATAAGACTTAGAGATGTTAAAGTGATCCTTCTAAGACTAAATAGCTATAAATTGTAGGGCTGAACCCAGTTGTCTGAGACTCAATAGGCCATCCAACATGCTAGTTTGCTCTATAATGTGCTAAATTGTCTACAAATCATGGACCGCTAAAATTACCAGGCACCTCAGTAGCCAGCACACTCCCCTCTTCAATGACCAAGGAAATCATTTGCTTTGTTGAGTTCTTCCCCCAGTCGTGTCTGTGTCTCCTCTTCACAATGTTTCACCACCCCTCAGCCATCCAGACCACCTCTTCTGTCATTTGGAACCCAGTAATAGACTCCTGACCAGAACTCCTGACCCCCATCGCCGCATCTCTGCCCTCTGTACTCCTTGTAGCATATAATTCTCCCACTTACAATACTTCAGTAGGTGCCCACTGCATGCCACACATTCCAAAATGGTGGTGAAGCCTGCAAGCCTTATCACAGTCTGACCGGGTCTGTCTTCTCCACTTCCCTGGGGTCCTCTTCCTCTCCTCTTGTCAAACTGCCTACAAGACTCAAGTGGCTCAATAGTTCGTTGCACCTGAGACCACCCCTCTGCAGCACTGTCTGCTCAGAAAACTCTTGCCATCATGACTTGCCTGGCTGGCTCCTCCTCACCCCTCAGGGCTGAGTTTAAAGTCACTGTCCTGTGGAGGAGGCTTTACCCACAAAATTGAAATTAGATCTTCTTCTCCTCATTAGGATCTCACACATGCTAATTTATAAAGATCTATTTGCTCTACCACATGTCTGTCAGTGTGTCGTACTGTGGTGGTTTGTGCGTTGTTGTGATGCTGGAGGCTATGCCACTGACATTTTAGACACCAACAGGGTCACCCATAGTGGACAGGTTTCAGCAGAGCTTCCAAACTAAGACTAAGAAACTAAGAAAGAAAGGCCTGAGGATCTACACCCACAAATCAGCCAGTGGATCACAACAGAACACTGTCTGATATTGGGCCAAAAGTTGAGCCCCCAGGTTGGAAGGCACTCAAAGTGCACATTGACCCCAGGAATAGACTCAAGCAGACCAATGACTGTGAGAATGGTGGAGGACCAGGCAACATTTCATTCTGATGTATGTGGACTTGCTATACTTAGGGTTGACTCGACAGCAGCTAGCAACTGTATGTTTGTTCGTTTTTCTTTCAGTCTCTCCTTCCCACTTCAAACTGAAGTAGGCACTCCCTGGGGCATGGACCATCCTGCTCCCTGCTGCAGCCCAGCACTCAGTATAGTGCCCAGCACACAGAAGGACTCAAAGCACATGAGCCAGGGGAATGATTCAATAAAGTAGAAAACCAGACCCAATCTGGCTTCTCCCCAGGTTACTCTGAGGCTATTGTAAGGGGCTATCTGCAGGACCCCTCCATGAGATCCTGGAGGCTGGGGGCAATGTAAGAACCTGAGTCAAGGATAAAACAAGCCTTGTGGGAGGACAGACCCACTGGGCTCCTTAAAGATAAGGGACACTTTTCATCACTATTCCCAATACTAGGAAAGGTGGAAATGTCCCACATGTCCATCAACAGATGATGGATAGACAACATGTGGTTTATATGTGCATTGGAATATCATGCAACCATAAAGAGAAATGGAGTTCTAATTCATGGATGAACTTTGGAGTGTGTTAACGGCCTCATCAACACTATTAATGAGTTATAACACTATTAATAAGTTAGCAGTATACAGAGTGGCACATCAAACACAAAAGGACAAAGCTTTTATGATTCCATGTGTTAGGCTGGGTTCTCTAGAGAAGCAAAACCAGTAAAACTCAGAGAGAGAGAGAAATTTATCTTAGGAAAATGGCTTACACACTTATAAAAGTTAGCAAATCCCAAGTTCTTGGATCAAACGTCAAGCTGGAGGCTTTTCCCTACATGTAGCTACAGAGGCTGATGAACTCAAGGTTGGCAGGCAGTATACCGGCTGTTGACTCCAAAAACTGACAAATCCAAGATCACCAGGCCAAATAGTAGAGGGTTCACTCACAGATAGTTGTAGGCAGCAAACAGGATCCTGATCCACAGGATGGATCTTTTTTCCCAGAATGTCCATAAATACATTGGAAGTAAGCCACACCACTAGGGAAACTCCCTTTCAACAGATTGGCTGCTCAAAACCTATACATGTGATCTCATCATGGGAATAACCTACATCACAACTGCTTGAACCACTCAGAATTGTGATCCAGCCAAGTTGACACACAACTCCAACTAACACATCCCAGATAAGAGAATTACCTAGAAAGGAGAATGCATGCAGGTGGAAAGTTACCGGTGGCTGGCAGGAATGTAAGAGTGAACAATTACTGCTGAAGGGGCACCAAGTGTCTGTTGAGGGTGACAACATTTGGGAACGTATTGTGATGACAGTAGCACAGCATGGTGAACATGACTAATGCCACTGAATAGGACACTGGAAAATGGTTAAGATGGTAATGCTTTTCTTCCAGATTTTCAAATTTGTTGGAGTACAGTTCTTCATAGTATCCTGATATTATCCTTTTTATTTCAGTTGGTTCTGTTGTG
>NW_006922174.1:209737-220160 GCF_000298275.1 Orycteropus afer afer
AGAAAGAAAAAAAAACTTAAAAAAAAAAAAATTCAACCAGGAACAGGGAAAAGAAAAAATGCTGAAAACTAGGACCTGGAAGGGGAAGATTAAGAATAATAGTAAAAAGGACAAAAGTATTAATAATAATAGTTGTTTTAAAACAGACAAATACAAGCAAACTAATCACCAGAAAAAAGAAAGCAAAAAGAAAAAAATAAAAAAAGAGAAAAAAAAAATTGGTGGAGGACAGGGCAGGGCACTGAGGCTCCGTCTGAGCACACAGACTGTGATGGACTTCCTGTGGGCCCAGAAGGTGGGTGGGAGTGGGGGATGGCCACACCTCTGTTCACCAAGTGGGTATGGGGTATAAGAGTAACAAGAGGAACGTCGTACCTTTTCAGTCTTGCAGGTCCGGAATGTCCTTGGGGTTGCTGGAAAGCAGAACGTGTTCTTAAGCCTCAGGAATCTGCAAGAGCACTGTCTCTTTAAATATCCAAAATAGTCAAGCTGCTTTTTAACATTCAAAATGGCCGTGCCCTCAGGACTGGCAGAAGTCCACAGGTCAACCTGCCTTTCTTTTCACCTTCTCCATTTATTCCCCAGCCAGCAGAGCAGTCTTCTGTGCAGTCCTTGGCTAGCAAGGTGATTTTTAGGTTAATTCTTAGGTCCTACCACCACTCAGGAATCTCCAAGCTGTCTGTGCCATCAGGATCGTTCAGGATCACTGCCAGACTGCAGCTCCGTATGTCTCCTTTTTTGGTATTTTCACACAAATTCTTCTGCTATTTGGGGTTTAGTCCACTTCTATATGCTTCCCTTCAAGGCTCAGGGGTCCAAGATTATCTTCTGTGTCTGTGTTAATTGGTTTCCCCTTTCTTTGTGGTCTGTGCAGTCTTTCTGCCTAGTCCGCCATCTTGCTGGAACCAAGATGGTAGCTTTATTGTATAAATTTTACCACAATAAAACTAAAATTAAAAACAAAAAACAAAGGTAATAAATGGTAAAAAATAAAATAAAAACCAGGGGCCTGAAGATATGGCAGACATTCTAAATCCATGCCACGCTTAAAGCTTCAACAGCAGCTGAGTTGGAGTTCATTTTACCAGTGTCCAGAAGGGATGTGGCTGAGGCTAAGGTGGCAGTTTTCCCAGGATGACCCCAAGCAAGAAGCAGACCTAGCCTGCCCGGTAGGGACAGTCTGAACTCCAGCTGGCCCTCTTGCCACTGTCCCCTCAGCTATGTCTCATCCATCCCCAAACTGTCTCCATGGGCCTGAGAAAAGGAAGCGACATGGCCTCCTGGGCTGCCTGCTGCTGAGAGCTGCTGTCTGTCAGGGACAGGAAAGCCCTCCCAGAGGCTTCATGCCGACCTGCTGGGCCCTTCGGCCGCTTGTCTAAAGCAGGGCCTGGCCAGTGTGCTCGGCGGCCTGTCTGCAGCACTGCAGCTCTCGGGTTCTGCTTCAGAGCTTCCAACGGCCAGCACGTATCCAGCATGCATCCTGGGCTTCTTGGCTGCCTTGCCCACCAAGCAGGGCAGAGCACACACAGACGTCCTGGACGGCTGACCACGGGTACTGTGTCGGACAGCAAGCAGCCGGATTGCTCTTCCACATGAACTGCTCGCTTGGAAAGACAGAGACAAGGGGTCCCTGAGGGCCCCCACCCAGGGCAAGTGATGGGCAGAACCTTGTCAGTCCAGCATTCCTCTGCACTGCAAGATCCAAGCACAGAGCAGAGCCATGTCGGAGGAAGAACACAACGGGACTTCAGGGACCTCGTCACTCTCCTGGAGTCAGACACAGAGAACCTTATCCACAGTGCTTTACCCAATAGCTCTGAGTCTCTTACTGGGGACTTCACTCAGCATCCTTGGATGCAGCTGTGTTTCATCTCAAACTCCCTGCATTTCAGGGAGGGAGAGAGCAGACGTTCACGGTGTGTGTGGTGCAGGCCATCATGTGCAATTCCATCCAGCACTTTGATTCTAAGAGTGAGCACCTGGAGTGGTGCAGCCATGGACAGAGGTGATGATGATGATGACCCCCAGCCTCAGCTCCGCATCATAGAATAGTGGTGTTGTGAGGACCCTCCTCTTCCCGATACTGCAGATACTCTGATGTGCTTGTATCCGGAGCTTCATCCCAACAGCAATGCATTTGAGCACACTTAGAGACATACGCACGTGGGGTCCTCAGGAGTTGGAATCGACACCACAGCACCCACCACCACCACAGACAGCAGCATAGAGCAATAGTTATTATTAACTGCTGCCGAGTGCAGCCCCAATCTCACAGAGACCCCATCCCTGCACAGTGAGATGCAAGGCTGCCTGGTCCTGCAGCAGCCCCACGATCAGCTGCAGATATGACCATTGTAACCCATCAGGTTTTCCTAGTCTGGAAGAGCAGCTTTGTAGCAATGTGCAAGCCTCCACAGACACATGGGTGCTGGCTGTGCAGGAGGTGCATTGGCTGGGACGGAACTCAGGATTCCTCCGTGGAAGGTGAGAACTCCACCACTGTACTACCCAATGCCACTCGACTGCACCTAACCACAACAGCTATCCAATGCCTCGTCTGCTGACACAGCACTTAAGGAACTAGGCTATCAACCAAAAGACTGAAGACTTGAACCCACCAGCTGCTCCGTGAGAGGAAGACAAAGCAGTCTGCTCCCGTAAAGATCTGTAGCCTTGGAAACCCTATGGGGGTTGCTGTGAGTGTCAATCGACTCGATGCAGTGGGCCCACCCAAGGCTCCTCCAGAACATGGTAAAGACTCAATGTATGTCAGCTGTGGATCTTTCCTTCTTACCAAAGACTTCTTACAGAACCTGGCCCCAGAAAGTTTTAAAATACACACAAAGTCATAGGGCGAAAAAGAAAAGGCAGTGGGGGTTTGAACTCCACCCCAGCTGAGCCACCTTGCTCCTTCCTGTCTTGTTCTCATGACTGTAGACCCAGGTGACAAGAGTTAGGAAAATGTCTGCAAAACTGTGTCTCATCAGAATGAAAGGAATTTAAAACACACTGATATCAAATGTAATGGAGGTCAAAGCACTAAACATTCATCCCAAATGTGGTTTCCCACAGGCCCCCATGCACATTCGCTGAGGACACAGGGAGTGGGAGAGGTGGGAGGGGGAGTGGGCAGGGCTGTCCACAGACTGACTCTGGCCCAGGCCCTCCCAGCTGGCCCTGAAGTCCTTGCTCTTCTTGGGCCTCTGCTCGATCCTCAGACACAAGCAGAGTTGGGCAAAGTGATGGGTAAGGTCCTCCTCTCTTTACACTCTGCAGAGCTCCCCTGGTCCATGCACACTGGCCAGGCCCCTCTTGCCCACCATGGCTTTTAAGGAGCAGACTACAGTTCAACAGTGGCATGATCTTGTTTCTGACCTGCAGCCCCAGCCCACCGCTTCCCATGCCTGCCCATTCCAGGTGTTCTCATCCCCGGCCACAGGGGCAAGGACTGGTGTGCATTTCACCTCTTGCCCCAAGAGCCAGATCCAGGTGTGTGTTCATCATCCCCGTCCAGCCTCACCTCCTTGCTGACCCTCCCCAGTGCTTGACACCACCACCCAGTCCCAGTCATTCTGGCTCTGACACATCTGCACCCACTTGGAGTGATGGATTCACCTATCGAGGCTACCCTTGTGACCTGCAGAAAGGTATTTGGACACCAGCGTCTCTCTTCTTTTCAATCCTCTTCAGTTTCTCCTGGATGCAAGTTGTTCTCACATTTCAATAAATAAAAAGATTTCACATGTATGTATATGTGTGTCTGTATATACATGCATGCATATAGAGACATGAGATACATATAAAAAATATGTAGATGATAGATAGATAATTAATAGATAGATAGATAGATAATCAAACCCCAAACCCCCTGCCATCAAGTCAATTTCAACTCATCCAGACCCTATAAGACAAAGTAGAACCACCCCATTGGGTTTCCAAGGCTGTCAGTCTTTACAGAAGCAAAACCCAAACCACACCCACTGCTGTGGAGTCTATTCTGACCCACAGTGCCCCTAGAGGACAGAGTGGAACTGCCCACAGGGTCTCCAAGGCTGTCAATCTTCACAGAAGCAAAGCGCAAACCACACCCACTGCGCTGGAGTCCATTCTGACTCACAGTGCCCCTAGAGGACAGAGTGGAACCGCCACAGAGGGTTTCCAAGGCTGTCAATCTTTACAGAATCAAACTGCCTCATCTTTCTCCCATGGAGTAGTTGGTGGGTTTGGATCAGTGACCTTTTTGGTTAGCAGGGGAATGCTCTAATCACTGTACCATCAGAGCTCCTTAGATAGAGTAGATTATGATGAAAGATAGATAGATTTAAACAACAACAACAACAAAAAAACACTGCTGTCAAGTTGGTTCCCACTCACAGCAAGCTTGTAGGACAGAGTAAAACTGTCCCATAGTTTCCAAATCTGTAATCTTTGTGGAAGCAACTACCACATCTTTCTCCCATGGACTGACTGATAGGGTTTGAACTGCCAACTTTTTAGTTAGAAACCAAGTTTTAGTCATTGCACCTCCAGGGCTCCCATAGATACATAGATGATAGATAGGTACATTGATAGATATAGATGAGTGGAAGGAAGGAAGGAAGGAAGGAGGGAGGGAGGGAGGGAGGGAGGAGGGCGACATGAAGGGACAGACAGATGGATGGATGGAGGAGGGGAGGAGGGAGAAAGAGAGGGAAAGAGGGAGGGACAAATAAAACCAGGTGGCTCTTGGCCGCCTTCTCTGTTGGCCTTTCTGCCTCCCTGTGGTCTGGGCTTCCCGAACGCACTGCGTCTCCTCCCCACGTTGCCCACCCATGGCACCTGCCCCTGCCCCAAGTCTGCACCGCAGTCACCCTCACTAAGGCCCCTGTGCCTCCTAACTTCAAATCCAAGGGTCCCTCTGAAGCATGGGATGTGCAGGTATCTGCTGAATGTCTCCCCTGCCGGGACCCTGCCCCCTGGGCTAGGGGACCCTTCCCTCTTGCCCCAGCCTCTGGCCACGCTCCCATTCCCATGGCTCCTACACCAGTCCCTATGCAGTGCTGGACTTCAGAGGGGGCCTGCTGAAAACGTCGATAGGTCTGCTTCAAATTTTATATTAAAATCCCAGAAAGGTTAAAAACTGTGAAAACTTGTGTTACCATTGAAAAAGAAAACTGACAGTCTGATGAGACAGGAAGGACATTAGACAAAGTCTCATGAAACAATATGAAATGCTGGCCAAAACAGTGCAAACTGCCTACCAAGAGGGAAGTGAGGTGGGACTTATGAAGCGGACTGTGTGTCCCTGTACAGGGAACTGTATGTGCACTGCCCCGTCTATCCCAATGACTCGAGCGGTCAAACACTGTTTCTCTTTCCACTTTATAGGTGAGGAAACTGAGGCTGAGAGGAGTGAGGGACACTGCCCAAGACCACACAGCAAGCCAGCACAGGAGCAAGACTGTCTCTTAACTCCGTCCGTGCCATGCCCCCTGACTGGCCCACAAATGGACAGGCTTGATGTCTTCCCCTCAGTTTGCCCAGGCTTTTAAACCACAAAGTTCCTCTGGTGTTTATGAGTCACGTCGTGGCGTATCAGTCCCTTTAGCACTTGAGCAAATTTCTTTCTGTGGTCAGTCCTTGAATGTGGCTCCCAGAAAAGAACCCGGGGAGGGCTCAGGCTATAAGGATCCTGAAATCAGACCCAAAGCAAAGGCCTGGGAAAGGGCCTGGAAGACCATTCTGCTGGGGAAGGCAGCAGCACTTCCTTGCCTGGCTCCCTCACCTCCTCCCTTCCCGCCACCCTGCCCTCGCCTCTCCCCTCTTCTCTCCTCCTCTCCTTTCCGGTCCTCCTCTCTCCTTTCCTTCTCCTCTCCCCTCCCCTCCCTTCACCGCCCCTCCCCTCCCCTCTCCTTTTGGGTCCTCCTCTCTCCTCTCCTTCTCCCCCTCCCCTCCTCTCCTCTTTCCCTCTCCTTTATTCCCCTTCTCCCCTCTCCTCCCCTCCCCTTCCCTTTCATCTTTTGTTTTCCCCCCTTCCTTCCTCCCCTCCCCTCCCCTCCTCTTTCCTTCTTTGTCTCTTCTCTTCTAAGCAAACATTTAGTATTTAGGGTCTTGTCTGTAAATAAAGCAGTATGATCCTCTAAAAGAAAGGTCTTTGCAAAGCATGCCCTCAATATGCTCAGACACCCAATAAGTGTTTTTGTTTTACCATCTGTCTAAATTTTTTATTTTGTTAGCTTGAACCTGAAGCCAAATAAATTTTGTGTCTTGAAACTGTTGATATCTCCATAAAAACTTCTGGTGTTTTAGTGCACAGGACTGTTCCCTCCCGTTTTCTCTTTGTAATGTATTTGGGAAAGAAATCAGGTGCCTTTTCCTCTAGGCCTCCCTGGAGTCTGGATTTTGCTGATAAGCATGTATCACTGGCCCCGTGGTTCCTGTAAGCCGGTACTTAGATCTTGGGGCTTGATCAGATTCAGTTTTGGGCGAGAGAATTTCATATACTGCGATGGCTTTCCATCAGGGGCATAGGACAGCTGCCTGTCTCCAGTTCTTATGACTTTGGTAGCCATGGTGACCATCACCTAGACCTTTTATTCTATTAAGGGTTGAGTATCATCACTTTCTAATTCTAATATTGATTATCTGTTTATTACCAAGAATATTTATATTAAAAAACCTCTCCATTTCAACGAAATATTGTCCAAAAGTCAACTTCTCGTGTACAAAGAAGGAATAAATGCTTATTTCTTTCTCTTTATTTGTCAGTTTTTAAAATAAGAAGTAACTTCCCTGGTGTCCTCCAATATTGCTGTTGTTAAGTGCTACTGAGGAGGCTCTGACTCAGAGCAACTCCAAGTAAAACAGAACAAAACACTGCCCGGTCCTGCACCAGCCTCACGATTCCCACTACCCCTGAGCCATCACTGCAGGCCCTGTGCCAGTCCACCTCACTGAGGCCCTCCTTGTCTCATTGACCCTCCACTTTACCAAGCATGACATCCTTGTCCAGGGAATGGTCCCTTCTGACAACATGAGCAAAGTAGGTGAGGCGAAGTCTGGCCATTCTCGCTTCCAAGGGGCATTCCAGCCTCACATCCTCCAGGACAGATTTGTTTGTTCTTCTGGCAGATCATGGTAGTTTCAGCATTCTTCACCAACACCACAACTCAAAGGTCTCAACTCTTCTTCACTCTTCCTTATTCATTGTCCAGCTCATGAGGCAATTGAAAATACCATGGCTTGAGTTAGGCACACCTTAGTCTTCAAAGGGGAGCTCTGGTAGCATAGTGCCTAAGACACTTGACTGCTAACCAGAAGGCTGGTGGTTCAAACCCACCAGCCACTCTTCAGAAGGAAGGTTGGGCAATCAACTTCCATAGTGTTACGGCCTCAGCAACCTAAGGAGGGGTCACTATGAGTCGTGTCCGACTCGATGGCACGTAACAACAACAACAACAGTCTTCAAAGAGACATCTTTGCTCTTCAGCACTTCAAAGAGGTCTTTGGCAAAAGATTTGCCCAGTGCAATATGTCATCTAATTTCTTGGTGGCTGCTTCCATTGGTGTTGATTGTGGAATCAAGTAACATGAAATCTTTGACAACTTCAATCTTTTCTCCATTTGTCATGATGCTGCTTATTGGTCCAGTTGTGAGGATTTTTTTTCTTTATGTTGAAATGTAACCCACACTGCCAACTGAAGTCTCTAATCCTCATCAGTAAATGCTTCAAGTCATCCTCACTTTCAGCAAGCAAAGTTGTATCGTCTGCGTATCACAGGTTGTTAATGAGTCTTCCTCCAATCCTGATGCCTCACTTTTCTTCATGTAGTCCAAATTCTCAGATTATTTGCTCAGCATACATATTGAATAAGTATGGTGAATGGACACAACCCTGATACACATCCTTCCTGATTTTAAACCATAAAATATCCACTTGTTTTGTTCAAGTGACTGCCTCTTGGTTTATGTACATGTTCCTTATGAGTACAATTAAAAAACAAACAAACAAACTTGTTGCCACTTGTCACTATGAGTCAGATCTGACTCCTAGCGACCCCTCCTTGGGTTTCTGAGGCAGTATCACTACAGAAGTAGATTGCCCAACCTTCCTTCCAAGGAGTGGCTGGTGGGTTTGAACCACCAGCCTTTTGGTTGGCAGTCAGGTCTTAAGCACTGTGCCACCATAGCTCCTTGAGCACAATCAAGTGTTCTGAATTCCCATTCTTCTCAATGTTATCCATAATTTATTATGAACCACACAGTCAAGAGTCTTCACATAATCAATAAAACACAGGTAAACCTATTTCTGTATTCTTTGTTTTCAGCCAAGATCTATCTGACATCAGCAATGATATCCTTCTTTCCATGTCTTTTTCTTAAACTGGCTTGAATTTGTAGTAGTCCCTGTCAATATACTACTGCAACCATTTTTTAAATATCTTCAGCCAAATTTTACTTTCATGCCATATTAATAATAATAGTTTGTTGCACTTTGGTGGCATGTCTATGCCACCAGTATTTGAAATCCCAGCAGGTTCATCCATGGTGGACAGGTTTCAGAGGAGCTTCCAGACTACGACAGATTAGGAAGAAGGACACAGACATGCCTACTTCTGGGAAAAAAAAAAAAAAAAAAACGGCCACTGAAAACCTTATGAATAATAATAATAATAAACCCAAATTCACTGCTGTGGAGTCAGATTCTACTCATAACAATCCTTCCTTGGGTTTCCAAGGCTGTATCACTACAGAAGTAGATTGCCCAACCTTCCTTCCAAGGAGTGGCTGGTGGGTGTGAACCACAACCCTTCTGGTTAGCAGTCAGATGCCTTAGCACTACACCAGCAGAGCTCCCAACCTTATGAATAGTAGGGAAATATTTTCTAACATAGTGTCTGAAGATGAGCCCCTCAGGTTGGAAGGCACCCAAAATATGATTGGGGAAGAGCTGCCTCCTCAAAGTAGAGTTGACCTTAAAAATGTGGGTGGAATATGCTTTCTGATGTGGCACAAATGTGGTGACAAATGTCTGGTTCACAGACAACTCCTCCTTGTCCTTTAATGCAGGGCTTTGAACTGGTTTTGTCATGGTTGATGATGCAAAACTGGATGTACAGAATTTTTATAGTTTAGGTGATGTGATGGTTAAGTTTGTGTGTCCACTTGGCTACACCTGGTTGAGTGGCTGGGCAGCCAAATGTAGTATTCCCCATGATAAGACTGGTAATCAACTCCATGGTGGAATCTACTGTGAGCAGCTGAGTGGCTGCCTTTGGGTATGCAGTCTGCTTCCCTTAAATAAGCGTCAGCTTTGGGAATGGTCTCTAGCTTATGGCACACTTGAACCCTGAATGTAGCCAAGTCGTTGTTAAGCAGCCTGACATGTTCTGCCAACCTTGGTACTTTCAATGAACTTAAATGAATGGCCTGCCATGTGGTTTGGTAACATCAGGACTGTGCCACTTTATTTGTTGACCTTTGGCTTGTCAGCCTCAGCAGCCAGTAGCTGCCTGAGTGAAGAGATGCCTATAGCTTCAGTGGGCCAGGAGCAAGAGGCAGAGCTGAAACCCAAGGTCGAGAGGCTTTCACACAGCCCCTAGAGCCTGGCACTTGGAACTCAGACTTCTAGCCTCCCAAACTCTAAGAGAATAAACTCCTGTTTGTTAAGGCCATCCTATTTGTGGTATATTCTTGTCAGAGCGGCACTAGGGAACCAAAACAGGGGATTCCTCATAGTAACTGGAATGGGAAAAATTATGGCTCAAAGCCTTAGAATGCAAGACTTGAAAGAGATGTCGTGAGCCCTCTCAGGAGCCTGATGCAGGAGACTGGATTATCGGCAAGACTGTGGACAGCCACTCACATTCAGAACACCACGGTGGGCTGCCATCTTTGAGAAGGGCGCCACTATATTTGAAACCTCTTTTAATGTTATGTAAATTTGGCCTCACTTTGAAACTATTAGGAGCTCTGGTAGCATAGTGCCTAAGGCATTTAACTGCTAACCAGAAGGCTGGTGGTTCAAACCCACCAGCCACTTCTCTGAACAAAGATGGGACAATCTACTTCCATAGTGATACTGCCTTTGAAACCCAAGGAGGGATCACTATGAGTCGAGATCAACTCTATAGCAGTGAGTTTGGTTTTTGGTTTGTTTTGAAACGATTGAACCAATCCCTACTCACAAAGAATTCATCACAATCACCTTCACTTGCTGCACATGCAGCTTTTAAATCATTGAAAATATTTCCAGTGTTTTCTTGCTCATAACTCAGGGATTGTCTGTATTTTCTCTCTCTCTTTCTGTCTCACTTTTTGTCAATCTTTCTAGAGGTTTGTCAATTTTATTAATCCTTTCAATGACCCAGTTCTTCTTGTCATTGATTTTTCTCTATAATTTTGGGTTAGAACAGTATGGATTTCTGCTCCTATCTTCATTAT
>NW_006922174.1:220264-222065 GCF_000298275.1 Orycteropus afer afer
GGGAGCAAGATTCATTTAGTGTTACACATTTCCCTGTCACCAGTATTTTAACTGTGTTCTGAAAATTGCGTTTTCATTCAGTTCAAACTCTTTCCTTTTGTTTCCCCTGAGATGACCTCATTGACCCCTGGATTGTTGAGACGTGTGTTGTTTAGTCTCCAAGTGTTTGGAGATTTTCCTGTTATCATTCTGTTATTTACTTCTACTTTCATTCCACTAAGGTCAGGGAACACACTAAGATTTCAATTTTTAAAAAGAACTGTTGAAGTTCGTTGCATGGCCAAGGACATCGCCTATCTTGGTATATTTCCACGGGCACTAGCAAAGAATGTGTGTTCTGCTTTTGTCAGATGGAGTAATTCATAAATGTCAATTCGATCTTGTTGGTTGGTATTGTTGACTTCTTCTAGATCCTTGCTGATTTTCTGCCTATGTTGTTGTTGTTGTTGTTATGTGCCGTCGAGTAGAACCCGACTCTTAGCGACCCCTCCTTGGGTTTCCGAAGCAGTATCACTACGGAAGTAAATTGTCCCATCTTCCTTCCGAGGAGTGGCTGGTGGGTTTGAACCACCAGCCCTTTGGTTAGAAGTCAACTGTCTTAGCCACTATGCTACCAGAGCTCCCACATCAATTCTTCTGAGGTCTTCCTTATCCATTTCCCAGCTCTCACATGCATATGGTGTGATTGAAAATACCATGGTTTGGGTCAGGTGCACCTTAGTCTTCAAAGTGA
The DNA here is from genome assembly GCF_000298275.1 of Orycteropus afer afer. Lineage (NCBI taxonomy): Eukaryota > Metazoa > Chordata > Mammalia > Tubulidentata > Orycteropodidae > Orycteropus > Orycteropus afer. The sequence goes on from NW_006922174.1 coordinate 220,998, forward strand.
CAACAGAGATATATTAGTTTATTATAATCATCACAAATTACCACACACTTGATGGCTTAAACTATATGAATTTATCACCTCACAGCTCTGAAGGTCAGAAGTCTGGAGTGAGTCTCACTTTATGGCTGAGTCATATAATATTCATGTCTGTATGGACCACACCGTGTTGATCCATTTACTGTGGACAGACATGTGTTGTCACAGACCCTGGTGTATAGCATATATGTTCTGTCAATTGATGCAAAAAGAGTATTGAGGTCCCTCTCTGCCTCTGGGAATTGTCTTTACTTTAATGACTACTTTATCTGATATTAATTTAGTCACTCTTACTTTCTTTTGATTAATATTTGTGCCCATTCCTTTACTTTTAACCTGCCTATACCATTATGGGAGCTCTGGTAGCATAGTGCCCAAGGTACTTGACTGCTAACCAGAAGGCTAGCAGTTCAAACCCACCAGCCATTCCTCAGAAGGAAGGTTGGACAATCTACTTCCTTAATGATACTGACTCAGAAACCCAAGGAGGGGTCACTATGAGTCAGGTCTGACTCGGCAGCACATAACAACAACAACATGAAGAGACTATGGCACTGATATTTCAAATACCTGCAGGGTCCTCTATTGTGGACAGGTTTAAGCAGAGCTTCCAGGCTAACCCAGACTCAGAAGAAGGAAGGAGCCATCCACTTCTCAAAGAATTGGCCAGTGAAAACCTTATGAATAGCTGTGAAACACTGTCTGATATATCACTGGAAAACTTGACAAATAGCCCTGAAACATTGTCCAATATAGTGCTGGAAGATGAACCCCTCAGATTGGAAGGCACTCAAGATACAAAGAAGAAAGAGAAGCCTCTTCAAAATAAAGTAGACATTAATGCCGTGGATGGAGTAAAGCTTTTGGAACCTCCATTTGCTGATGTGGCATGACTCAAAATGGGAGGAAAGAGCTGCAAATATCCATTAATAATGGGAACACAGAATATATGAAGTATGAGCCTAGGAAAATTGGGAAGTTGTCAAAAATGAAATGAAACACATAAAGATCAATGTCCTAGGCATTAGTGAG
>NW_006922174.1:224775-227223 GCF_000298275.1 Orycteropus afer afer
CTGTGATGATGGGCTCAAGTATAGCAGGGATTGTGGGGCTGGTGCGGGATCGGGCAGTGTTTCGTTCTGCTGTGCATGGGGTTGCTATGAGTCGGAAACGACTTGACGGCACTTAACAACAACAACAACAAATATAATTCTTTTGAATTCTTTATCAGGGTGTTGCAATGCTGTGTCTTCTTCAGGGTTGTGTTTTGGGTCTGTATCCTGGTCCTTTGTTTCTCCTGCTTTATCTTGCTTCTTTGTGTGGACTATAATGTTCTGTTGTCTCTGAGGCATTGTGACATTTTTGTGTTTATATTTAATTGGTGACTGTATATTGGAGAGATTTTCTCATAATTTTCATTTTCTTTGTTTTGTTTGTATGTTAGTTACGTGAGCAGGTGCTGTGCTCCTCTATTCACTAGCCGGCAGCACTTACACACTCACCACCTATCTCCTTTCCCATTGTCAGCCTGCTGTATGTCCCTGCCAGCCTTGGCAAACAGACCCTGGGAATTACAAATTGAAGAGGAATGTCATGGCATTGACAGTCACAAAGATTGTTTCAAGATCTATTCTGGGTCATCTAGATGCATCGATAGGTCTCTCCTTGTCCAGAGCAAAGAAGAATAAATAAAACCAAAGATTCATGGAAAAAGTTAGTCCTAGCAAGTGGTACACCATGCAATCTGCAGCCTATACGACTATGAGACCAGAAGAGTAAGGTGGTGCCCAGCTACCTCTGTCAACCACTCAGAGGGGGATCTATGTAGGAGATCCTGGATAGAGAGGGAGAACAATGTGGAACAAAACTCAAAATCATTTGGAGAAAAAAAAAGGGGAGGGACCAGATTTGCTGGTCTGATAGAGCCTGGTGGAACCACTGAGACTAGGGCCCCTAAATTTGTGAACAACAAGGCTCCAAGAATTGACAGAATACCCATTGAGATGTTTCAACAAACAGATGGCACACTGGAAGCACTCACTTGGCTATGCCAAGAGATTTGTATGACAGCTACCTGGCCAACTGACTGGAAAAGATCCGTATTTTTACCCATTCCAAAGAAAGATGATCCCACAGAATGTGGAAATTATCAAACAATATCACTAATACCAGATGCAAAATCTCTGCTGAAAATAATTCAAAAACGATTGCAGCAGTATACTGACAGAGAACTTCCAGAAATGCAAGCTGGATTCAGAAGAGGACATGAAACAAGGGATATCATTACTGATGTCAAATGGACTGGGCAGTGTTTTGTTCTGTTGTGCATAAAGTCATAGTGAGCTGGAGCCAATTCGACTGCACCTAACAACAATAGAGCTTAAGTTCGCCACATTAATTCGTGTTTTCTGTCTGTGCTCTGTTTTGTTGTCATTGTTTGCTTAATTTATCCTGCTTTTCCATTGGTTACTTGAACAGTTTTTAGAATTCCATTTTTATTTTTCTTTAGTTTTTCAAATATATCTTTTTGCATACCTTTTTTGTGGTTTCTGTAGGTATTAGACTATATAAACACAACTTACTACAATCAATTAGTGTTGTCATTATGTTAGTTGGAGTGGAGTATAGATCCTTTACCTACTTAACAATCCTTTACCTTTCCCATTTATAGTGTAATTGTCATAAATATCCCCTCTGTGTGCACTTAGAAGTGCATCACAGCGTGTTGCACTTCTTGCTTTCATGATCAAATGTTGGTGATTGGCTGCACTCAGGACAGGAAGGGAACCCTACTGGACTGACACTTTCTTTTGCTTCCTGTGCTCATCTTTCTTCCTTCTTCTTTTAAGTTTCCTTCTTTCATGACTTGCTCTGGTTGGTCAACTAGTGACAAATTGTCTTAGTTATTTTCATCTGAGAACATATTTCTCCTTCTTGAAAGATAATTTCACTGGGTAAATGATATGGAATTGGCAGTTCTTTTTTTCAACACCTGAAAAATATTGTATCGTTTCCGTCTAGCCTTCCTCGTTTCTGATGAAAAAGCCACTGTCATCCTGACTGCTTTCCCCCGCTAGGTAAGGTGTCATTTTCTCTGGCTGCTTTCAATTTTTTTTCTTTGTTTTTAGCTTTCAGAAGTTTAATTATGGTGTGTCTTGGGATGGATTTATTTGTGTTTAACTTGTTTGGGATTCTCTCACCTTCTCAAAGCCATAGATTTATGTTCTACTGATTTGAGCTGTTTCCAGCAACTATTTCTTGGAATACTCTTCATTCCCTCCCTTGTTTTCTTCTTCTTACTGGTTTCCAATGCTACAAATGTGTTATAATCCCGCAGGTTCCTGAGGCTCTCATATAGTTTTTTTTTCAGTCTGTTTTCTCTCTGTTGTTCAGATTGTTGTTGTTGTTGTTGTTAAGTGCCATCGAGTCATTTCCGACTCATAGCGACCCCATGCACAGCAGAATGAAACACTGCCCGATCCCGCACCAGCCCCACAATCCCTGCTATACTTGAGCCCATC